>NC_088925.1:14800000-14802500 GCF_038396675.1 Hydra vulgaris | reverse complement strand
ATACTGAACTTTCAAAGAAAATTTAGGAATTAAAAGATGCAACATTTTTACAAAAATCTTTTACTGTAGACCAAAGTCTACAGTAAAAGATTTTTTTGTATACAGTAAAAGATATATATATCTTTAACCGTAGACTTTGGTGCTCGTGATACACCATATGCTTATTTATTTTTAACTATTGAAATATACAAAGATTCTCTTCTAAGTTAGAATAAATCTAATCATGCTCTATCAACGCTTGCTAGAGCATGCTCTATCAATGCTCAATCAACGCTTTGCATTTTTTTTTAGTTATGTTAGGTACTCCCAGAAGTCTTACAGTCTTATCACAGAGCACCGCAGGAGAGCATTTAACAAGAAGTTCACGCCTCCTTCCATACCAATGTGGTTTGTTTGACTAGAGCTGGCATTGAACCTCGGACTTCTGGGTTCTGAGCCAGAACTCTAACCACTGCGCCACGGCTGCTCATGATAGCGTTGACAGAGCATTGCGTTTTTTAATATCTAGTTTCTATTTAGAAAGTTCTGCAAAATTTGTTTTACTCTCATATTGAAAAGAAATTTTATGGTTACCAGCCATTTTTCAATGTGTTCTATTATTAAACCAATTGGGTTGGAAAAAGATAAGAAAATTTAATTGTAGAAAATGATGTTGGTGATTTTAAGAAGACAACTGTATCTGGCTATACTTCTGTTTAATACTATTGTAAAATTTCTGGGTTAGCTATCCATATTTGTTTTGAACTGTAAAAAAACACATCAAACTTGCACCTGTTTCAGTTGTCCCCAGTCATTCCTGTTTACTTTATACTATAACAAAAATAATTTCATATACCTTTTGATCTCCCGTATGAGTGAGCACTGCAAAATGAGTCAAATGGTTACAAGAGCAAATACTCATTGTTCTGTTGCTAGATATTAGGTTGCATCCATCAACTGACCAACTTCCACCAGCATCATTTCTAAAGGTTTTGCACATGGCTCATAAAAAATACAATTAAAGATATTTTAAATAATAAATAATTCACTATTATTTCTAATGTCACATGCATCATCATCAATCCATATTATAACGCATTATATCACTTACATTATATTGCCTCACAGCCATCATTCTGTATTATTATCATACTTATAATATAATCATCATACCTGATATCCCAGAAAACACATTTGCTTTCACCTCCAGGAAACTCCTGAAATAAAATTTGTTGTTAGTATCACTTTTAAATTTTTTTAAATTTTCACAGTTTATGAAAGACCTATATAAAGTTTGATGATAACTTTTATTGTATATTTAATTTGAGGCTTTTAAAAAAATCATTGCAACAGAAATTAGTTATTGATTTCAGTTATAATTTCTTTCTCAAAAATATTTGGTCTTTTTTTAAATTTTTTTTTAATTTTAAAATTTTTGGGAGCTGTTTATAAAATTCTATATAAATAATTTATTTTTTATACCTTTTATCTACTTTTAAATTTATTGTACTCATAAACAAAATTTATCAAATAAATAAAATTACAAAAAATAACCTTTAAATGATGCAGCGTAATTACAACAGGTGGTTGAATTAAAATTGGTTTTGGTGAAATACTACATGAAATCACATTGCTATTAACAACAAAACCATCAGTAAATGTGACATGCCTTTAAAAAAAATTAAATTGCACTAACATTACATATTCACTGTGCTAATATATTTTGCTTACTGAAATTTTAAAATTTTTTAATATCTTCACTAATCCAGTAAAAAAATTCAGAATTAAAAAAATAAAGAAGAGTAATAAAAAGAAATAATGTTTAAATTAAATCCTTCATATATAAATAGTGTTTGCCTAAAAGCAAACCCTAATTTGATGCATGTATCGAAGCTCTCACAGATTCATTATGATATCATCTAACTATTTATTCCAGTCTATGTAACTATAGTAACCAAAGAAAAATTGTATGTATACAAAATTGTAAAATAAAAAATTTTTTTTTCAAAAATAAATACATTGAAAGGGGGACACCCTAGTACGCGTGTAGGTATATGTGTATACATATGCATGTTTATGTGTATAAATATGTATGTATATGTGTATAAATATGTTTGTTTGTGTGTATATATATGTTTGTGTGTGTGTATATATGTATATATATATATATATATATATATATATATATATATATATATATAATGAATGGCTTGATTTTAGCAACACCGAAATTACTGACACTTAAGCCTGCAATTTTTGTATTTCTTAACTCTTATTTAGATAGTCAACTTTGTGATTGGCATTCCAGACAACTCTAATCACTTACTTCACTTACTTTACTTTGTATCTTGTCTCAGAACTTAGTTTATATTCAAAAACAAGATTTCATAATCTTATTACTAATATAAAATTGACTGGGATTTTTTTGTGATTTCTTTTGTGACAGTCTTTAGATGTATGTCTTTTGTCTCACCAATGATACCTGTGCCTTCTACATAATCTCCTCGATCAATGAAATGAA
>NC_088925.1:14790000-14795000 GCF_038396675.1 Hydra vulgaris | reverse complement strand
CATACATATATATGTATATATATAAATATATATGTGTATATATATATATATGTATATATATATATATATATATATATATATATATATATATATTTATGTATATGTATATATATATATATATATATATATATATATATATATATATATATATATATATATTTAATATATATACATTAGTAAAAACACTTATCTAATTTTTGATTATATCAACACTGTGTTTCACCATCAGTAGGTTCATCAGGAAGAATTCTTCCTGATGAACCTACTGATGAATTTATATATATATATATATATATATATATATATATATATATATATATATATATATATATATATATATATATATATATATATATATATATATATATATATATATAAATTATATACTGAACCTACTGATGAATTTATATATATATATATATATATATATATATATATATATATATATATATATATATATATATATATATATATATATATATATATATATAAATTATATACTGAACCTACTGATGAATTTATATATATATATATATATATATATATATATATATATATATATATATATATATATATATAAATTATATACTGAACCTACTAATGAATTTATATATATATATATATATATATATATATATATATATATATATATATATATATATATATAAATATATATATATGAATATATATATATATATATATATATATATATATATATATATATATATATATATATATATATATATATATATATATATATATATATATATATATATATATATATATATATAGGGTAGATTAGAGAAATATGAGCCCCTCGGTAATATGAGCATACTAAAAGATTTCTAATATGTAAGCAGTGAAGTTAAAGTTGCTTTGTATTCTTTGAATCATCTTTATTTGGTAATATTTACATTTAGTATATAGGTAGTCAATATGTGTAATTCAGTACATATATTACCCTTCTTATAGCCTGCTGCCACATAGGAGTGCCGCTACATTGTCTGAGGGTTTTGCATGTTTGGCAACTAAGGGTTTGGGATTTGGGCATTTTTTCTTTTTCTGAAAACACTGTATGCTATAAAGGTAGGAAAAACTACTAAGAATTTATTATCTATACATACCATAGTAAATGCTACTGGTAAATTTTTGATTTCATGACTTTAGCAATCTGCTTTAAATTATTGCATAGAGAAGTTTGTATTATATTAAATAACTATGGTTCTCGTTATTTACACATCCTCATTTTCTTTAGTAAATCATGTTGAAACATAACTTACTAACAAAAGTTAAACGAGACAACTTTTGTGCAGTTGTTCTCACTTTATTCTAACTTTGTTTAATTCTATTTATTCTAACATTGCTACATAGCTTTATGCTGTCCAATGTCTGTTGTTACAAAAAAATAATATGAACGTATAATCTCTGCATTTCATAATTCAAATTCCAAAAATTTTTTTTTACAAAAAGTTAAAGAATTATTGTAACTAAGGCAGGCCCTAAGGTAATGGGAATTTCATGGCGGTGAGGCTTTTAACAATATGACCCCAAATGGGCCACTCAAGGTGTTCCAGCGAGAAGGAAATTCTAAGGGCAATGGGTGGCTTGAGAGCCTCTTCCTTTTCCAGCTGTAAGCCACCCCTCCCCCCCAACGGGGTCTTGGGGATTTTGGAAGCTTAAAATCATGCTTAAATATATCTTATAATATACTTAGGTATATCTTATACCCTAGGTATTATCTAGCTTTGATACTTTTGAAATCATATTAAACAGGTCAAGTACACTTGCAATTTTATTTTAAAATTTATTACATCAACTTTCTTGAAATATGGAGACTTCTGATGGACTCTAGTTGTAAGCAAAGACACAAATGAGTTTTAAAGCCACATTTGTAGGCACTAGCGTCCTAAACCATTCTTATAAACTGACAGCATTACTCTGATGCAAGCTAATACATAAAACTTAAAATTATTAATTATTTATAGCTTTTTTCTGGCCTTTTTCATTGAAAATTTTTTAAATAATCCTTTAAATTGAATATCTTTCATGATAACTGATTCTATGGTTAAAAGAGCTTTGATTGTAATTGGTGTAAAAAAAAGTTGTATATATAAAAAGTTGTATATATAAAAAATCCTATATGCCGCCCCTTTTGATCTGCTGCTCTAAGCTTGTGCTTATTTTGCTTAAAAGATAATCGAAGAATCAAAGAGAGAAATAAAGAAGAAAATTTTTTTTAGAGAAACTATAGCCATTAAGTTTCTTGTATCTCTAAACTCATCTTACATGCTCTAAATATATTTTCTACAATGATATTTTTATACTGTAATAAATTTGCTAGGAAATTTATTAGGCACTATTTTAATCAAATAACTGTAAAATTTCTTAAATTTGAAATAACACCCACTGTAAAACACTACAAATTGACATCACAATTTTTATGACAACTGTATAAATATAGTGACTACTCCTACAATGTGCAAGTTTATACTATACTTTTTTGTATTCCACCTGTGAGGTAACAAGAGTCCGAGTGTCTTGAAATTTGCACTTGCTATCAAAGTTTCTTTATCTGTAAAAAAAAAATTCTTTATAAAAAACCTCAAACTGCACTATGATAATAATTACAAAAAATGAAAATTTTAATGGAAGAAACTTTTTTTTACTAAATATATAATTGTAAATGATTTAAACCTTAAACTAAATTAATTACATAACACAAAAATGGTGGAACAATAACAAACCATGTAAAAGGTTTCCATGTTAAAATCATTTGTGTCACTTTTAACCTGGTTTAATATAAACACTAGATAGTTCTAATAACTCTGTTGGAATGTTAAAGTTATCAAAATTGTAAACTCTATCACATAAAAAGCTCTTGATTCTAATAATAATTTTATCTTACAGTAACAATTTTCTATTATGTATTTAATACTATATTTGTTTGTAAACTTTATTTAACTTATTTGCTTTCTTTTATTAGTTGGATTATTTTCTAAAACAATAACTTGTTACCTATCATTAACACTATTATTACTCGTTACCTGTCATTTACTCTATTATTACTTGTTACCTGTTGTTTACATTACCACTACTTGTTACTTGTCATTTACCACTATTATTACTAGTTATTTGTCATTTATACTACCACTACCTGTTAACAGTCATGCACACTAATATTACTTGTTACCTATAATTTACACTACCATTACTTGTTACTTTTTAATTAAGTCATCATTACTTATTACCTATCACAAAAATAGAAAAAGCAAAAGAAAAGAGATTTCACCTTTTGAAAATGCTTGATAAGGAACACTAATCGAATCTCTTCTGTTTGACCAGCCCCTAATTTCTGATAAAGTGTAGTTAGGGAAAGAATAGCTAGCTTGACCAGGAAAGCGTTTTTCAACAGACAATACTAAAAATAAAAATAAAATAAGGCTAACACAGAATCTTTTTTTTTTATGTTATAAATTTAAAGTATTATTTGAAAAACATACATATACTTCTTGTAATGACTGGTTTCATTTCAGATGGTACAGGCATTCTCTCTGCACTATACAAACCAATTTCATCAAGAGAATTCATGAGCCTAGAAGGACCAGGAACCTATAGTTACAATAATGATACCATAACAGAAAATGTATAAAAACAACTAAAGTTATACAAAAAATAAAAATTTAATATTTAAAAAATTCTTTTTCAAAACAGTTTTAAAACAAAATTTGGACATACTAATTAAAGATAATTTTCTGTAAGTAAATTGTGTGTGGAATGTATGGTGGTGTAAGTTGCCTGGGGGTTGAATGTCTGATTTAAACTTGACCTTGCACTTCTTTTTAACCCCAACCTCCTCATATTGTACTTTGGACACTTTTTCTAAGTTTACCTAAATCTAATTCTACTTTTTTCTTCAGAAACAGAAATGACACCAAACATCGCTGTAAATGTAAAACTTGATCTTGTTTTATCACCACAAATACTTATCACCATGGTGATAAACCTGTTTATCACTATGTTGAGGTAATTTTAGAGGCTAAAAGAGAGGAGTAATGAAAGTGAGACTTTAAAAGTAGTAAAAGAGTGGAGGTGAAATTATTGTTGCAAGATAAAATATGTTAAAAAACTTTTATTATTTATGAGGAATGATTGAATTAGAAGACAGAGCATAAGAGGCATTGAAAAGTATAAGTGCAATATAGGTCAAGATCAGAGAATTTACACTTCTAACATTAAGAAACTCATTTTTAAACAATAAAGAAAGCCTGCACAGAACATGTCTATGACACATTTTAGCAAAAAATAAGCCACAAAGGTTGATCAAATGTAGCATCAGGAAAGATGGAACAACAGACTCATCAAATTTCCAGATTTTGAGATTAGGAATAATACTTGTTTTACTTGTTTAAGAATAATAACTTGTTTTTAGCCGATTTACACAAATTAGGAAAAAAAAAAGTTATAAAATGTTAAATCAATAATTTTACATTTTGTAACAAAATAAACACTAACGTTTAAAATTAAAGTTAAAAGTTTTTGTTAAAGTATTAAAAGTTTTTTTATTTCAAAACTTCTGCACAAATTTTAGAATTTTCATGAAAGGTTTTTATTTATTACTTTTAAAGCAACTGAATACTGTGAAAAGAGCAAAACCTTTAAATCTGACTTTTAGCCCTTGTCAATTTAAATATTAACCTTGAACCAGAGCTGGGCCCAAGTTTGAAAAAAAAGTATGTAGCTCCATTATTTATAACCAATTGCTCTTTTTTCTTTAACTTCATCTTTTATGGATGAATTTTTTATCTTGTTTAACTGTTTTTTAATATTTTTACAACTAAACTATTTTAATTTTTATATAACTTTTATAATTTTTACTAAATTACAAGTAATTACAATAATTATATTCATATTTACTAAATTACAAGTAATTATATTCATCTTATAGCTAGTAATAATAAGTAATATATGGTAAGTATATTCATCTTTGATGAGTATACATT
>NC_088925.1:14665000-14785000 GCF_038396675.1 Hydra vulgaris | reverse complement strand
AACTTTATTCTGATCTGATCTGCAACAGAAGGTGGCATGAGGCAAGATGTGGACTTAAACTCCAACAAAATTCTGTTATTTACTGCAAACAACTATTGCAATATTGTTGACATTCCTATATTGACAAATGACAACCCTCTCACTTTCAGACAAGGTCCTGAAGCATATTCTAAATGTAGTTGGACCTGCTTTTTCTGCCAAACTTTTGCCACTATCCCATCATTTTAAGGTTACATCTTTTTCTTTTTCTACAAATACTATCATGGTTGCTGCTCAAACCAGCTACATTCTCTAGTTTGAATAACCTAAAATCATTCTTGCTTGGCTTGTCATTCTACAAAGTTGCATTCTTTTATCGTACCTTTATTATTCAAATAAAAAAGCTTTCAGGTGAAACAAAATTAGTTTAGTAATAGTTTTTTAAGTTTTGTATCATACCATAAATACATCAGATAAACAATGCCTTGTATCATATCATAAATACATCAGTAAAACAATGCTTTGTATCATATCATAAATACATCGGAAAAACAATCTTCAGCAATGGTTGTTTTTCTGGTATTTATTTTATTCAAGCATCAAAATGTTTTCTAGAAAACTTGTTCAAAAGAATATTGCATCATATACCATTTTTTTTAAACTTAATCGCTTTTTTATTAAAACAGTTTATTATTATATAAATATTATTTTGTGTCATGCTTCTTCTTATTTTCATATTTAAAAAGTTCTTCTCTGTTACACTTCTTCTTTGTGAAATGTTTCTAATTTGAAAAGTTTAAAAATTGCACTGAAACAGCTTCAAGCAAGAGAGCAAATAATAATAAGGAAAGACTTTTGTAATCAAAACTTGAGTTTGTTACTTTTAAAACTTGTGTCATGTAATTCAAATAAAAAAACAAAAACAAATTTTTATATCTGTTTATTAAAAAGGATCTAAGTTTTAAATAAGCATGTATCTTGTATTTTCACTTTGATTAAGTTGTATTTTATAGATAGTAAGTTAAAAAGCAAATATAAAATTATTGTGTATTAAAAAGTATATTTTATTTTTAAAAACATTTTAATTAAAAATATAAAAATAAAAATTTAAAAACTACTAAGGCTCTTTGTTGCTGTTTTCTTAAAAGTTTTTCTAATGTTTTTTAATGAAATTATTATACTTGGTCATTTGAACATATTGAGTTAATTTAAAAGTAGTTATGTAAAATTATTTTTGACATGTGCTAGATGCTTTTTAATACTTTTATATATGTAAGTAAAATATGACAAAACCTAAAAAACATTAAATTTTTCTGTTTAAAAAAAAAGTAATTGCATATTTGCATGAGTTTTATTTTGCCCATGTAAACTATTTATACAGGTGTGGAGGCGGATTGCCCTGCCATTCCTGCCAGGCCCTGTGTATGCAAAAATTTATAATATATAAATTATTATAAATTTTTTCTAGCCTTGGCTATCAATCCCTAATAAATTTTATAATTTTACCAGGGCTAGGTTTGTAAAAAGTCCCATTTTTAGTTGGTACTCGGGCTGGGACCCTGGTCATTTACTAACTTATACCATACATTCCATCTTTAAACTTTCACATACATCATTATGTTTAAATTTTTATTATATAACCTAAGTTTTAAAAGGCATCTCAACATGATTAGCATGGTCAGATTAAGTGTTAAATTGATAATGTGTGAGCATGAGGTTCAAATCCATTTAAGAGATTTCTTTATTCTCCTTTTTTGATCCCTTGAAATCTTTCCAGCTGGATTTCACATCTGATTGTTTATATATTAGATAGATTCTAAAAGAAGATTTAGAGTAACTGTGCGCTATCTAGATCTCTACATTTTCTCTGCATGTGCAAGTAATTTGATCCATATGTAAGAAATTACATACATACAAAAGTAATAAAAATAAAAACACTAAAAAATAAAAATAGTAAATTCTATGTTAAAAAAATGTATTAAGACTATAATAAAATAAAAAAATTTACTAGTGCAAAAAAAATAAATAAATGCATATACATATAAGTGTATATATATATATATATATATATACATACATACATACATACATACATACATACATACATACATACATACATACATACATACTTACATACGTACATATATACATATATATATATATATATATATATATATATATATATATATATATATATATATATATATATATATATATATATATATATATATATATATATATTTATATATATATATATGCATATACATATATATATGAAAACAAGTTATACCATACTTTTTGTTGATTTGCTTTCTTCAACTAAGTTTTTATGATTTATTGATTCGTTTTTTGCTGAAAAACAATTATTTTAACAGTTATTATTTATGACTCATTAATATCATTAAATTGTCTGCTGCAACAGCAACAACAATACAACATTTATAATACAACAAGAATAACAGCAACAATACAACATTTTATACTATATTATTAAAAATGTTGGATACAGAAACAAAAAAAGATTGATCATTTTATTACATAGCTACTTTTTATACAGATTTATACAGATTTTCTTTTATATGTAGTTTTATCTTTTTTTAAACTGCTGAGTGAAAGTCACGTGTATTTATAATATTTTTTTGCAATACCAAAACAAAGTCTGTGTATTAAATATAACTGACAAGTTGATCATAAAACAAAGAAAGGCAAATTTACCTTTTCAAATAAATACATAAAATTGGAAAAATGTAAAAGTAAAAATTTGAGATTTAGAAAGGTTTTTATGAAAAGATTTTAGAAATAATGACTCAATAAAAATACTCATCTTGGGCAGATGTTTACTGCATCCAGCTACTGTCTTGTAGGAGGCCTCCTAGGCAAAGACTTTAGAGGTAAGCAGAACAATTCTGCTAACCAGCCTCGAACCCCTTCTTTATCTATTAAGCTGAAATAGATGTAAACCTGTGTTACATTGTTTCCTGTCTAGAATACTGATCTTCTTTACTCTTCTCATAGGTTGTTGCTTGCTCCTCCTTAATAGTGGCTATGCAAATCTTCCTGTTATCTCCAAATGAGGGTACAACTCTAAAACTCAGTTTAATGGTTTTGAGGTTGACTGGTAGTAAGGTTTCCCAAACTCTGTAGTAGCTCTCAGAGAGGCTGATTCAACCAACAGCTGCAAAATATTAAAGTATTGTCATGTTGCGCATGGATAATGTCCCTGTTAATGCTTTTGGTGCGCATTGTCAAAGCAAAATAAGTAGCCCTATGTTATTACTTAAGGTTAATTAACAAGACTGAGAAAATTGCATAGCTCATTGCTTAGGAGGTTGTGTCCTATGTATGAATGAGTCAAGTTCTCTTTAAACTTAAATCATGCCAAAAGTAACACAAAATATTAAACATAAAAGACCATCCCCACCTTCTAACTGTTTCAATATATCTTCTACTAATATTCTTGGTCTGCGAAGCAATCTTTGTCATCTGAATCTTACCTATTACAAAATTGCAGGGATGCGAAGTCCCAAAAGGACTCCGGCTTTATATCTCTACTTTAGAGATATAAAGCCGGAGTCCTTTTGGGACTTCAACAAACAAGCTCTAAGCATGTTTGTTGACTTATGATCTACTATAAGAAAAAAAATCATGAGATTTAATGACTTGAAACTTATTGTTTTTAAGCCTGAAGTCCTTACCATCATTATACCTACGGACTCCGGGTTCAAAAAATGATTGTTCCTTTAACCTAAAAGTCTTAATTTTTTTCCTATCAGTAGTCCATAAACTTATTTATATTTTTAGAGCTCTTGGATACCAAAAACTAGGATGAAGTAATCTTTTTTTGACTTTCAAATCCGGAGTCCTTTTTGGGACTCCGCATTCCTGCAAAATTGACCAGACTTACTTGCTCTTAGAGAGACAAATTTAAATTCTGCTATTCCTTCTTCTGATCTCAGTGTTGATGGGTACTATCCTTTGATTTTCAAAGACACCAATAGTCACATGCTTGACTTCGGGGTACACATACACATCAATTCACCTATTTGTCTCCTTTAGGTGGTTTTGATCATGTAATGATCTCTTTAAATCTTTTATCTCATACTTCTTTTGTGGAAGTATGAGATTTTAAATCTTTTATCTCATACTCACCTTCTCATTGCACTACTTACTAAACTGACTAGATCCTATTCATGATTTTCTTTGTGACAGTCCTTGGGTTGACGTCTTTTCCCTCTCAGCTGAAAAATGTGCTCTTATGTCATCTCCTGGATTTAGGCAGAAATAGAATCTTTTTTCCTTTTTGTTGGTTCTAAGTGAAGTGTAATTCCAATCCATGGTTTTCACACTCTTGTGCAGCTGTTATATTTAATCGTAATCATTTTTTTCATCTTTTTTAAAACAACAACTCTATTGAGAACAAATGGCTATTTATTATTGCATGAAAACAATGTGAAAAAGTGCTGTCGGATGCTAAGCTCCATTATTTTCAATTCATTAAATCTCATATCATCTCAAAAGCCTTTTGGAAAATCTTCAACAGAGTTGTTAACAAAAGAAAGTCTAACATGCATGGTTACTGATCTTATTACCTCTCCCAAGGATAAGGCAAAACTATTTCCAAAGAACCTTTCTTCTATTTTAAATCTTATGGCAATTCTCTTCCTTCCATTCCAATTAAACAGGTTAACCCATTGTTAGATATTCAAATCACTCCAGCTTCCATTGCTCAAGTCTTATCTCGATTTAACTCTTTTATGGCTTGTGGTCCAGACAATACTCTTGTCATAGTCTTACAAAATTGTTCTCCAGAATTTTCCCTTCAATTCTCTCTAAGTATTTAACAAGTGCTTGACTGAGTGTTATTTTCCTGCCTGCTGGAAAATGGCATTTATTGTTCTAATTTTCAAAAACTCTGGTGAACATTCTGACCCCTCCAATTATCGTCCAATCAGTCTTCTTTCTGCTATTAGCAAGATCATTAAGTCTTGATCAACAAATTTCTCACATCCCATCTTGAGTCAATTAACTTACTGTTACATTACATAAGCTTGTTTTATATGGTGTATCTGGGAAAGTTTTTGAGATTATCAAACCGTTTCTTTTTAACCGTTTTATTAAAGTCATCCTTGAAGGCCAACACTCTTTTTTATTTCCAGTGACTTCTAGGGTACCTCAAGGTTCTATCTTTTGGCTTGTTTTGTTTCTTATCTAAATTAATGATTTTCCCGACAACCTTACATCTAAAATAGATCTTTTTGGTGATGACTTAACTTTATACACCTGTCTTGATAAAACGTCTTCTCTTTTTGATTTCTTAGAACAGCCCAGTCTTGAATCTGATACCACTTCTGTACAGATTGGGGCTCGCAGTGGTTTGTAAATTTTAACTCCAACAAAACCCAGTTATTTACTGCAACAACTATTGTAGTACTATCGACATTCCTATATTTATGAATAGCAACCCTCTCACAAAGTCCTCTTCTTTGTGTCTTCTTGGATTACCATTTACTTACCTTTCATAAAAACCATATATACAATCGATTGCTAAATTATCATTTGCTAAGGTTGCTTCTCTTTATCGTGCTTGCCATTTTCTCTCTCCTCATTCCATTCTCTACCTTTACAAATCTCTTATTCGCCCCTGTATAAAATACTGTCATATTTGGGCTGGTTCTTCAAATGATGCTCTTTCTCTTCTAGACAAGGTCCAAAAATGCATTGTAAACATAGTTGAACCCGTTCTATCTGCTAAGCTTGAGCCTTTATCCCATTGTTGTAAAGTTGCATCTCTTTTTATTTTCAACAAATGATCATGGTCACTGCTCAAAGGAGCTATAATCTCTAGTTCCACCAACTAAAACTCAATCTTGCTTGATTTTTAATTCAGCAAAGTCTTATTCCTTTACTGCTCTAAAGAAATTTTCATTGTCTAGTTTTTTTCCCAATGCTTTGGAACTCTCTCCCATCTTTATGTTTTCCTGACTAATACAACCTTCAACTTTTTATGTCTTCTGTCAATCGTTTCTTTGCTACATAACTCTATTATTTTTTTCTAGTAACTCCCAACCTAATATTGGTTGCTTGCAGCAACCAATATTAGGTTGGGAGAACATTTCATTTTAAAAGTACATGATTTCAAATTTTTTTCAAAAAAATTTGCTCCTGCTTGTTTAAACTATAGAATTTAAGTTATTCCTAAATTTTTCAAAACCTTATAATATTTTACTGTTTAAACTGAAATTAAAAAAAACTTGTTGGGAGTGAATCAGAATAAAAAAAAAAGTTTTTTTGTATTCTTTTAAAACTATTTAAAGTAAATTAAACTATTTAAAGTATATTAAAACTATTTAAAGTATATTGAAACTATTTAAAGTTTTTATTTTTAACGAAATAAGCATAACATAAAACATAGTGAAAACAAATTCAATTTAAAACAAAATTTATTTAAAGATAAATTTTATTAGGTATCAAAAGAAGGCACTTAAACTGTTTTTTAAATAACTGGCACTGATCATATTTTTCTAGTTTTCTAAACTAGAAAATAAAAAAAATATATGAAATGGTGTACAATAGGAAAGCAGAGATCAAAAACAAAAAAGTATAAAAACAGTAGAGAATATTATAAATTAAGATAATGAATTCTTCTTACCCAAAAAGCCTAATATTTCAGGGCATGCTTCACTAAAGCCAACATATTATATACGAATGAAAATGTTTTTAGATTTAAAATTATTTTTTGAACTAATTTTAATTATTTAATTAACATTTTAAAATTAGTTTACAAATTAATTTTTTTTGATGTTCGAAAAATTTTTAAAACTACTATAACTATTTTTAAAAGATTTATTGACAAAACTTAATCAAAAACAAAACTTAACAAAACTTAATCAAAAACAAAACTTAACAAAACTTAATCAAAAACAAAACTTAACAAAACTTAATCAAAAACAAAACTTAACAAAACTTAATCAAAAACAAAACTTAACAAAACTTAATCAAAAACAAAACTTAATCAAAAACAAAACTTAACAAAACTTAATCAAAAACAAAACTTAACAAAAATTAATCAAAAACAAAACTTAATCAAAAACAAAACTTAACAAAACTTAATCAAAAACAAAACTTAACAAAACTTAATCAAAAACAAAACTTAACAAAACTTAATCAAAAACAAAACTTAACAAAACTTAATCAAAAACAAAACTTAACAAAACTTAATCAAAAACAAAACTTAATCAAAAACAAAACTTAACAAAACTTAATCAAAAACAAAACTTAACAAAACTTAATCAAAAACAAAACTTAACAAAACTTAATCAAAAACAAAACTTAACAAAACTTAATCAAAAACAAAACTTAACAAAACTTAATCAAAAACAAAACTTAACAAAACTTAATCAAAAATTTATATAAAAGCAAAACCACATTAGTATTTAGTAGGATATCCTTTACAATCAAGAACGGCTTTCCATTTACAAGTCATAGAGTAAATTAAATTAATGCAAACATCAATGGATATTGTATTTTCTGGTACTTCCTTTTAAGTATGTGGTAGTGGTGTAGTGGTAGAGAGAAGTTCTGAGTTCGATCCCCACCACAGCAGCTTTGTTCATCAAGGTTTGTGTTTCGGAGTTATAGAGTTGAGAGAGGGTTGTAACCACAAAAAGTAGCCTCCTCGACTGTAGTGGCCTTCTCGGCCTTGGGGAGGTGAATAATTAATAAAATAAATAAATAAATTAGCATGATTTGCTGTCTTTCATTTCATGGTCAACATATTTCCATAGATCTTTAATGATTAAGTTAGCTGATTGGGACGGTTACTTTTTTTTCTTGCTTTTAGTTATTGAAGTGTTCCAAGAAGGCCTATCAGTTTCATGACAGAACAACTCAGAAAAGCATTTAAAAAGAAAGTTCATGCCTTCTTCAATACAACTATCTCCTATTAGGCTAGAGTCAGCATCAAACTACAAACCTATTGGTTCTGAGCCAGAATTTTAACCACAGTGCCACAGCTGCTATTTAATCTATCATTTCAAAACACGAGCTTTACTCTTTTTAAAAATCTTGAATCAATTTGGCTGTATGTTTAGGATAGTTATCCTGTTAATATATCTATCTTTGAAGCATTTTACCCTTTGCATGAGATATTATAATAGTCTTACATATATCTTTGATTCATAGACCCAAAAATTCTATAAAGCAGACCAACTCCATCACAACTAAAACATGTTTTATGGATGTCAGTTGGTATTTAGGATCATATCTTGCACTTACTGGCCACCAAACTTACTTGATTCCATCTGTCCTGAACAGCATAAACTTCTTTTCATCACTAAAAAGAATTTTTGACCATTTTTGACAACTCCACTTTAGATTACTAAACTATTTTTTCAGTTTTTCTAGTTGAAACTTGACAGAAACCAATGACCTTTTAGCTGGGCATTTTCCAAATAAACTAGCATAACACAAAGTAAAAGTGCTACAAATCATTCCATATAATTTTTTTACAAATTCTCATTTGTACATTTAAATCAACAGCTGTAAACAGGGATTTTCTTTGCTTAGCATCGCAAGCTTTTTATTTTGACAACGTGTAGTTTTGAGTGGTCTTCCTGATTGCTTTTGATTTTTTGTAGATCAAGTAAGTTCATATCTCTTCATAATATGCCCAACAGCAATCTTACTGACTCCATAAAGTTGTGCTGTCTTTTGAAACAATTTTCCATTTTGATCTGATCTTAAGATTAATTTTTCCACTGGAGATAAGATACATTACTTAGATCCCCATCACTTAGATACATTACTTAGATCCCATGATCACTTATAAATAAAGTTTCTGTATAACTTCCACAAAGCATTTATTAACAATATCAACAAATTTTTTGGAGAAAATGTTTAGGTAGCTTTAGTTTGTCCGCAAATTTTTGAACTAATCAAAAATCTTTATTTTTAAATCAACTAAAAAATTAATTAATTTTAAAAAGTTAATTAAATAATCAATATTTGTTTAAGATATAATAGTAAACATAAAAACTTTTAAACTGATATATAATATATTGGCTTTAGTGAAGTATATGGTGAAATTTTAGTAAAATTAAATATTTTTTAGATTTATTAGCTCAAATTTATTTTTAATTAAATTTATTTTTAGGTTTTGTAAACTGATTTTATGATTTGTAAACCAAAAAAAACTATCCATCATCATTTTTCTAAAAAAAATAAGAAACCACACCAAAAATAAGAAATTGCACAACTTTTATTTTATGATTGAGTTAATTAATTAATCTAGCTTCAGTTTTAGTTTAATTCATCAGTTCAAAAAAAAAAAAAATGAAAGAAGGAGGATAACAGCTCAAGTAAAAAAATATTTCTGCTCAAGTTTACCAGTCAGAGCAGTTCTAAATTTACAATGTGTTTTTTGATCTTATCTTAACAAGAAACAGCATTATTAAAATAACTTGGTTAAATACAACAACAGTATTCTATACAATAACAAATAAGAGATTTATAAAAGTAGAGAAAGGAATCAGGAGATAAAATTGATGAGCAAAATAAAGACAGACAACCTTAGTAGATGGTAAATTTATGATAAATTGGATATATGGCATCTATTAAAGGTCAGTAGTAAAAGATAATCCAAAAGACATTAAGTAAAGGACTTTTGCACTAGAATTCGAATTCGCATAGAAATATAATAATAAATATAAATAAATAACAAATATAATAATAATATATATATATATATATATATATATATATATATATAAATAATAAGTATTACAATAATGATTAGCAGAAAACAATTAAATTTTGTTTGGGTTGAAATCATTGTTGGCCCCAAGGTGTCATAGAAGAGAAACCACATTTAAGATCAAATGCCTAGCTTCTAATCAATCAAAAAGTGATGAATTTTAGCCGAAAATAGTGATATAGTTTTGGTATACCAGCAAGTAGAACCACTTTAAAGGTAAGATTATCAGGAAAATCATTAATCCAGATGAGAAGCAACATTGGACTATGTTGTTTCTCATCTGGATTGGAGCTCTGTGGCATCTTAGAAGTAACTGGAAATGAATGAGAGTGTTGTTTAATGTTATATGTTGGTTAAAAAAGTAATAAACATAATTTTATAAACTTTTACAAATACTCTGTATGAGGCGAGCCTATGGAGAAGACCAGCATATCAGACCTTATCAAAATACAATATAAACATCAAAATTATCAGATTACATTTTGTTATTATTGTTAAATAGTCAGCAGTAGAACTAATGGACCGAAATCCGCATTAATTTTTGGTAGCTGTAAGGAGTGTAAGTCCGATGTACAATTCAATGTAGCAGAATAGCAAGATGAAAATTTTAGTGAGGTCATAGCATGGTCTAAACCACTTAAAAGAGAACATGGAGAAACTGTAAACAATCTAGATTCATAGCTAAAACACAAATCAAGAAGTTAAGTGATTAGGTTTGTCTGGAAAACAAGTCACAAAGTTAAACATCTGAGTAAAAGATTGAGAAAGACAATAAATTTGAGTTTGAGAAAGAGCTTGGTCAATTCAATCAGAAATTACATTAAAAAGAATACATTTCAATTGATATCCAAGATATATTTCAATTTAAGCATATGAGTACATTTTATGTCATGTTTTAAATTATTAGAAAACTTGACTCTAATAAGTAAAAACATGACATAAAAAGTGTACAGAAACCTTAGAAACCTTAGCAATAAACTATGAAGTTGCCTCAGTCAATCAGCCCAAATTAGAATTAAAAGGCTCTTTATGTGGCCTCCACAATACAAACCAATACCACTAACAAGGACACAACTTATATGCAACATAATGTTAATACCCTGATATTTTACAGCTGTTAACAGAATCAATATTTCTTACAGGAAACTTTACTACCAACCAGCCTCATTAAACTGAGTTTGGAAGACAGAAATTATTAACAATTTATTAAACCAAGGACTCTAAAGCAGTGACATATTTCAAGTTATAGTTAACTTCTTTTAATCTTTGCCTTGAAAAGCAAGTTTTACATGAAAGGCAGAAATACATGTGACAGGTTATACTGGAGAAAACATTACCAGTAGCAGAGCATAAAACTTATGCTAACTTGACCTAAATTAACTGCAACATATTACTAAATTAACTTACTGCAAAGCATTACTGAAAAAAATTGACCAAACAAAATTACTGGAACAAATTATTGCTAAACTCTTTTTTTTTTTAGTTTTTCTAAACTGTTGTTATATCTCTTAATGCCTCAACTACAAAACACAAACCTTGACAAACAAGTCAGCTACACAAAGAAAAAAGTTTTATAATTGTTTTAATACTTTTGTGTTACTATACTTTTTACGTTTCTACTGGACTGACTTAAAGTTATTATAATTCTATACTGTACTAACTTTAAGTTATTATAATTCTAGAATAAGTGTCTACATCAATTGTCCATTAAAACCCTCAAGATTAACAGCAGGCAAAAACCTTTAGTTTAGTAAAATATGCGGTAGTGGTGTAGTGGTAAGAGCGCTCGCTTTGTAAGCGAGAGGTTCGAAGTTCGACTCCCACCACATCCCTGGAAGTACCGCGCTCAACTTAGTTTCTCCGTGCAGCAGCCTTGCTCGGCAAGGTTCGGAGTTAAAGAGTTGAGAGAGGGTTGCACCAAGAATAACAACTAAAAAAAAAAAAAAAAAAGCACAAAAAAAAAAATAAGTAGCCTCCTTGACTGTAGTGGCCCCCCTCGGGCCTTGGGGAGTTGAATAATCTAAAAAAAAAAAAAAAAAGAAATTAATTTTATATTATACTTCTATTCTATGTTCTATTATACTTTAGTACATTTCTCTGCTGATCTATTAACTGCTTAACTAATTTGATTGTTTTCAGTAAAATTGTGTTTTCTAAGTATAGCAGAAAACTACTTGAAACTATTTATTTTAAAGTCAACATTTGAGGTTGAAAAAGACATATTGGAACAGTGGTGACCTTAGTTTGCTAAAGTAAGTGAATATCAGCAACCAATCATCATGTAATTATAATCAATGTAAATTCTTTTGCTCTTTGTAAAATTCAGACCTGAGGTGCCTTTAAATCTATTTAAATTTTTTTGCTCATTGTAAAATCCAGACCTGAGGCGCCTCTGAACTCATTTAAATATTTTAAAAACTTCTTATTAAGATTATAAAATATAATCTGGTTTTGATTTCCAAATAATATTTTTGTTAAAATATTTTTGCTTGAAGTAGGTGTTAGTTCTGCAGGTCTTTAATTTGTACAATTTTATCTTAAAAATTTATTGGCATGTTATCAAAAAGATATAAAGGGTTCAAACAACATGCTTAAAAAAGATACATAAGTTACCAAAATTAAAAAAGATACACAAGTTACTAAAATTAAAAAAGATACAAGATTTACCAAAATTAAAAAAGATACATAAGTTACTAAAATTAAGTTAGATACATAGGTTCCAAAATTAAAAAAGAGAAAAATTAAAATCCTTAAAAATAAGATTGGACAGCTCAAATAAAACTTCATCAAAAAAAAGCATGGTTCATTTAAATAAAAAAGGGATGAAGGATTTTAGGTTTTTTGTGCTTTAAATTTTTACTTTTCTTATTTTCTTAGAATTGCATTTCAACCATATTTAGCTTGACCTACATTATAATATCTTAAGATTGGTCAAAAGTTTTATTTCAAAATTTAAGGAGTTATTTTGCAGTTTCAATTTTTTAAATTTGCATTGATTTTTTGTCATTTTTTTGACATAGTTCTACCTCCTGAAAAAAAAAATCTAAAATGAAAAGGCTAAATGTTATCTCATTTATTCTCTTTACTTCATACATTAGCACATAATTGCCAAATTTGCCAATGAAAAGATGGTTGCCATTTACAAATTGCACAAAGAACTGTTTCAAAAACATCCAATAGGTATTTGGTAAACTGCAAGATTTTCTTGGTAACAAAAGTTGCTTGGTAAAAAAAGTTGCTTAGTAACTAAAGTTGCTTAGTAACTAAAGTTGTTTAGATATGTTATGACTAAAATAAAAAATTCAAACAAAAAAAGTTTCAAAATGCTGTAAAAATCTTATTAACTTGTGAAAATATCCAAATTGATTCAATTTTTAGTATGGTTAATGATTTTTTTCAATTTTTAGATTTTTATAGTATATTATTGACAATACTAAAATTGGCTGTGTCTTTTTATAAGTATATTAACAAGCCATTGATTGCAACGGCAAGTATGGCATCATTTAATGCTGTTATTAAAAAATGAAAAACATAACTATGAAATATAACAAGCCCTAAGAGTCAACCATCCAGCATTTTGCAAATAATTATCAAAAAAAGTACCCTTTTATGTAGATTGATTTTGGGGAAGTTTAACTTTCATAAATTCTCTTTATTTAATAACTATTATTACGATAATAATTTCTCAAAAAAAAAAATTTAACCAAGAGTTTTAGTTTCGATTGACAAAAAATTCAAAAATTTTATTGAAATTTTAATTACTTTGATCTTTCCAAAATTCAAATTACTTTATTATTATATTATAGATTATAGATCATTTATAGAATGAGATTTATTTACCTTACTACAAATAGATTCACCTTGCAATAAATAGAATTATATTTAAGCATATTAAACAGTTTTAAAATTAAAAAACAAAAAAATCAAAACAAAATTATTAGTTTAATAGAGTAAAAATAAAAAGTAAAAAAATTTTTTTTTCTTACATGGAGGTTTTTCTTTGATTTCTGTTTTCTTGAAAAAACTTTCAAGCTTGTTGGGACTCTTTTTAAGTATTTGATCTGTAGATTTATGAATACTAGATAAAGGGTTCAATGTAACTTTGTGATCGTTAAAAAAATCGTCGAGAGCTGAGGTTTTAGAGTTATTTTTATTGCCTAATAAACGACTAATAACTTCTAAAGGTGATTCTTTTTTCTTTTGTGTTGGCGACTCTTTTTTCTTTTCTGAAGGTGACTCCTTTTTGTTTCCAGTAAGTTTTTTCTTTTCAGTAATTTTTTTAGTTGGTGTGTGCAAAAGTGTGTTGTTATGTGTTGTTAAAACAACTGGATGTTTATTAACATGCACTGCAGAAATGGGTAATTTTTCTTTTTGATTATGTTGAGATGTGTTGTTTTCTTTTTGTTTATGAGCTGATATTTGATTTGGAAGCATATGGGGATTATATTCATGAGAAAAACTTAGCAAGTTTTTATTTTCATTTGCCTTAGACATTTGTTTTGTTGTTGGTTTTTTAGGCAAATGAGGTTTTCCTTTTGTAGTAATATGTTTAACACGAAGTGTTGGTGAATGCATTACAAGGTGACTTTCACTGGTTTTATAAATTGTCATGTTACTTAAATCTTGAATAATATGCTCAGGCTTTTTTCGTAATATATCTGCTAAAGTTTTCAACAAATCACTTTGGGACATTGTATTTTTTTGATTGGGAATGATTTGCTGCTTTGTGGGATTGTTTAAAGGCAAATGGCTACTGTGATTTGGGATTATTTTAAATGTTAAAGTAGAAGGTTTTTTAAAAACTGGCTGTTTAGGATTAGCTATTGTATTATCAAACTTTGGTGCACCAATAACATTTGGCATATCATCATCCATGTTATGAGAACTGCTTTCTCCCAGGTTTTTTTTATTATTTGGTAACAAATCCTGATTAAATAAGTAAGGTTGATTTTGTAAACTCTTAAAAGCATTAACTAGAGGATTCCCTAGTTCATTTTTATTAAAATAAGAATTGGTATGTGAAATTGTAGGAGAATGGTGAGCTTTTATGTCATTACCTTGAAATGGTAGAAAGAACTTATAATGCTGTGGTAATCCAGGTAATGCAGGTAGTTTAGTTGGTAATGTATTTAAAGGAACATTGTTTAAATGTTGATTTTTAAAAAATGGTGCATAGGTAGTCCCAAAAAGCTTCTTCTCCAATGGCGAAAAAGGTTTTGGGTGTACTGTTGGTTTATGTAAAGTTGTTTTTTGTGTCGTGAGTGTAATCTTGAGTATTTTTGGTTTTAACTTTTCCTTTTGAACTTTATTTGTTTGCTTTGGAGTTATGTGAAATGTAGGTTTGTTAGTTGGTTTAAAAATATGTTTGTTAGAAGGTTTGTGAACTTTAATTTCTTTAATTTTTACAGAAAGTTTTGTTGGCTTATTTAACTTTTTTTGAGCAACAAAAGATTTTGTCGGTACATGCTGTAACTTTTTTTGATGATCAGGTTTGTGGGTATTAACAGCTTTTGAAGTTTTAACCAACAAAGTTTTCAATTTTGTCTTTTCAGATGGAATAAAAATTACTGGACCTTCAGGCTCATCGCCAATAGCAATATTTAATGTGGGCACTTTCAATATTGTTGACTTTAAAGTAGGTGACTTTGCTGTTGTTGATCTTAAAGTGGTTGATTTTGATGTAGGAGCTTTAGTTGTGGAAATTTTTGATGTGTGAGCTTTAGGAGTAGTTGTTACTAATATTAAACCACCTTTATAACTAATGTTCTTATGCTCTTCAGTTTTATTAAGTGTGTGATTAATCATCTTGTCTGTTTCAGGATCTACTAAAACCGTTGGTACGGTTCTAGGATGCTGGGTGACTGCCAGTTTTTGTTTGTTTTTATGAGTAGGTTTTCCTTTTTTTATAGCAGGTGGGGTTGGTTTTACTTTAATGTGAAGAAAATTTTTCCGCTCTAATTTACTAGATTTAAATGGTAAAATTTTTGGTTTGACAGTTTGGAGTAGCAGTGGAGTTGTTTTAAATTTTTTATAAGTTGTTGTTAATGTTGTTGTAATTGTTGTGGCTGTTGTTGTAGATGCTGATGTTGTTGTAGATGTTGTTGATAAGGGTATTGTTGATGAGGGTGTTGTTGATGAGGGTGTTGTAATAGTTGTTGGAGCAACTGTTGAGATTATTTTCTTGGATTCTAAAATCTTATTTTTAGTTGTTTTTACTTTTACAATTTTACTAGGTAATATATCTTCTCCAGAAGCATCACCGCTCCCTATTAACTCAGCTTCTAATACTTTAAGCTCTTTACGGTGAGCTTTCATATTTACTCCACTCTCATATAATTCACGAAGTTTCTCGAACTCTTTAAATACATCAATATTTTTATGCTTTTTAATGGTTGCAATGGGTTGTATTGACTGAGTTGAGTTATTTAAAAGTCTTTTTTTATTCTTTTTTTTGTGTGGAATATGATGTCGCTTAGAAGATTGAGACGTATTTGTTGATGCAGTTTGATTAAGTAGTAGTATTTTTTTGTCATGAGTTATTGATGCATCAGTATTAAGAGTACTTTCATTAAGAATAGGTTTATTTAGATGTGTAACTGTAGTATTTTTGTAAATAAGAGATTTGTTTTTTTGTGTGCTTTGCGTATCCTCAAGAATAGTGGATTTAATCTCATGAGAACTGGTCGTTGGATTCATACTTTTTTCAATATTCTTTTCATTGGAGGTTGTGTTTCTCCCTATATTTTGTTTATTTTTATTATCAGATGTTTTTTTCAACTTATGGTTAAAAGAAAGTTTTAAAGTAGTCTGCAATTTTTGATCTGCAGACCCTTCTTCATCATCATCTTCATGGATAACTTTTGAAAGAACGCTTGAATTTTGTTCTTTAGGTTTTTTTAATTTAACTGTTGAATTAATATTTGACTTTTCAGTTTCAAGAGCTATTTTGGACAATTTTTCTGCTGATTTTTCAGTTTCATGAACTATTTTGGACGATTTTTCTGTTGATTTTTCAGTTTCATGAATTATTTTGGACAATTTTTCTGTTGATTTTTCAGTTTCATGAACTATTTTGGAAGATTTTTCTGTTGATTTTTCAGTTTTATGAAGTATTTTGGACAATTTTTTGGTTTGTTCTGTTTTTTTTGACTTTTTTACATGATTTTTTTTTTTTTTTTTAACATTGTTTTTATTTTTATTGCTACCAACAACCTCTTTTTTTGTGGCTTTTACAGC
Organism: Hydra vulgaris; assembly: GCF_038396675.1. Taxonomy (NCBI): domain Eukaryota; kingdom Metazoa; phylum Cnidaria; class Hydrozoa; order Anthoathecata; family Hydridae; genus Hydra; species Hydra vulgaris. The sequence continues at coordinate 14,768,034 of NC_088925.1, read as the reverse complement.
ATTAACTTTTTTAGATTGCAAACTTATATCTTCTTCTATTCCTGAACCAGAACCGTATTCTCTTTCTTCAGTTTTACTAAAGTCAAACCCTTCATGTTCTTCATTTGAATGTTCTTCTGTTGAACCTTCTTTTTCTGTTTTATGGTTTGTTTCATGAGATGAATCATTTTTTAAGTCATTTTTCTTTTTAAAATTTGTTGATTTTTTAATTTGGTGTCTTTCTTTTTTCTTTGTATGTTTAGAACTATTGGATGAATCATTTTTATTAGCGACTTGAACTTGTTTTTTTTGATTTTTTAAACTTTTTTCTTTCTCTGGTGCATTATTGTTTATAACATTTGATTGTATTGCACTAGCTGTGTTATTGCTCAAAAATTTTTCTGCAAGTTTAGCCTCAAGACTTGCAATTTTTTTTAATATCAGGTCTTCTTTTTCAGCTTCTTTTTTATTTGTTTTAACTTTTTTATTCTTGTGTGTATCCAAACTTTCTGCATCAGCACTACCTTCCTCGTCTATACTTTTTTCTGTATGTTTAATACTCTCAGTTGTGTCAGTTATTTTTTTCTTGTATTTATTCAAATTTATTGCATCTGCACTACCTTCTTCATCAATACTTTTTTCATCATGCTTAGACTTCTTAAATTTCATAGTAACTGATGTTTCTTTCTTGTGCTTATTCAAACTTTCTTCATCTGTTTTACTTTCTTCACCAACGCTTTTTTCAGTATGCTTAGATTTTTTAGCTTTCATGTTATTTGGTGTTTCTTTCTTGTGTTTTTCTAAACTTTCTTCATCTGCTTTATTCTCCTTATCAATACTATTTTCAGTATGTTTAGATTTCTTAGTTTTCATGTTATTTGGTCTTTCTTTCTTATGTTTATTCAAATTTTCTTCATCTGCTTTATTCTCCTCATCAATATTATTTTCAGTATGTTTAGATTTCTTAGTTTTTGTGATATTTGGTCTTTCTTTCTTATTTTTATTCAAATTTTCTTCATCTGCTTTATTCTCCTCATCAATACTATTTTCGGTATGCTTAGATTTGTTAGTTTTCATGCTATTTGGAGTTTCTTTCTTGTTTTTATCTGAATTTACTGCGTCTCCACTACCTACCTCCTCAATGCTTTTTTCAGTATGTTTATATTTAGTTGTTGACAAGTTATTATTTACCTTTTTTAAGTGTTTTTCTAAATTTAACCCACCAGCACCTGAGCTACCTTCATCCTCTATACTTTTTTCAATATGTTTAGTTTTCTTCGTAGAAAAGTTACTTTTTGGAGAGGTTTTTGAAATGTGTTTTGTGGTGTGATGAGAAACAGTTGAATGCTTAAATGTTGGATAACTAGAATCATAATCGCCTTCAGCATGTGCGTCAGCATAACTGTGTCTTTTAAATGATCTATCGGTTGGTATCCTTTTGATAAATTGATCCGTTGACTCATTTTCATCATTTTTAAATTCATTTTCATTTTCTTTATTGAAAAACAAATGAGGTTTGCTGCGGTTTTCCTTCGATTGATCAGAACTTGTTTGATGATTTAAAAAATCTTCAGATTCCCCTCTGATTTCATTAAAATAACCTGCATTGTGAAGACGATCTGGTAGAGGAACATATGTGTCTTGCTGTTGTTTGATGAACTCTGCTGGTTCTGGACTTTCATACTGAGAGTTATAGTTGCCCATTTTATCATCATCTACTTGTAATGTATTCATTTTACTATTGGCATACTTAAGCATTCTGATATCATCACTAAGTTCGTCAAAGTGTGGCACTTCTTCCTTTTTTTGAAAAACATCATGACTTTGTTGGTGATAATCTGATGGCTGATTAGATAGTCCTCCCTGATTAGACAATCTGTTATTTACATCATAGTCTTGAGTTTTTTTAAAGCTGCCTGCAGCATCAAAACTTCCGATATACTCAGCATTTAGTGCATGCCGCTCTTCTGAATTCTCTTGTTGATTCTTTTTTTTTTTGTGTATTTTTGTAAATCTTCTGGGGTATGCTATTTCTTTAAGAAAGCAAAATATTCAACTTAATTTTTTTTTTTTTAATTTGCATCATTAAAATAGAAATTCAAATGTCCTTACATTGCTTACTGTGCAAAAATATTCAACTTAAAAAAGTTTTTTTTTATAAGTACTGTATCTTAAGTAGAGGTGTATTGGATATTCAGCAGGAGGTATATCAGATAGGAGGTGTATCAGATAGGAGGTATATCAGATATGATATCCAGCAGGATATTGCTGAAATACTATTTTATAATAAAGTTTATTTATTTATAGATTGCAAGTGCTTGCACAATTCTTTTTAACAATTAGCAAAAATCAGATATTGCATTATCCTAATTGTGTATACATCAGAGACTTTCAAAAGCTTCCTCACTTTTACAAAAATAATAAAACACTTGCTTTTGATTTTTCTTGGGGTTTTTCTAGTTTTTGCTACTATATATTTATAGTTTTTACTAAATAAATATATAGGATTTTGAATTTATATAAATCTAATAATTTTAAATAGTTTGTTAATAAACACTTTAGACATTTATTGATTTTTACATAAAGTATTTCTTTCCTAACCCCATTCAGGTATCACTAATAAGTTTTTAAAAAAATAATTAAAAACAAAGTAAAAGTATAAAAAAAGAAAATGATTTACAAAAACGATTTTAAGAAAACTTAAATGACTGGAATTTTGTGAACTAATCTTTTTGAACAATTTCAATTTTATTTAATGCAAAATATGTCAATACATTCAAACGTAAAATTTCAGCCAAAAATGTATACATGAAAAAAAAGCGTGAGCGGTTCCTGAGATATTGCAATTTTAACTTTGACCTGGTTTTCCAAAATGACCAGATTTTCACAACAAAAAAAAAAAATTTCTTGATAAAATAATAAATAAAAATTGCAAAAACTGAAAATAGACATTTTGAATAATTTTTTGATGTCGAATTCAATAAGTCCATTAAAAATGCTGAAATATGAAGGCAATATGCTTAAAAATTAGAGAAATCTCAAAGCACCCTTGTGTAAATTGTTTTTGCTTTTTATATTTTAAGTATCTTATAATTTTAAATGTCACAAAAATATAACTGAAAAAACAGCAGTAACATATAGAACTATTAGTTTCTAAGGATTTTTATAGGAAATAACTAAAAAAAAATATTTCCATATAAAAATAAATTAAGTAACTTTTTGTATTAAAAACAATTTTAATTACAAAAAATTACTAAAAAAATAAAAGATTTTGGTTGATGAATGTACAAAAAATTTTTTTTTTAGAAAAAACTATTTTTACTATTATTTGTACTAATAATTACTAATATTTTATCAGTTTATTGTTGCCATTTTCCTTGATTCACTTCCATTTCTGCTTTTTAAACATAATTACTACTGGAATTTGAGCAAGGTTGTAGAACAGATAATTTTTTCAATATGTTAGCAATAACTTTTCAATACATGTTAGCAATAAAGTAGTAGTTGTCTCTTTGAGGCCCAATAAAAGTTGATTTCAGGTACTATGCCAGTTCACTGAAAATCTTCATGTTGCGATTGTGAGTTTAATTCTTATATTTTTTAAGTTTGCGAATTTAAGTGTAGATAATGTCTGTACAACACCTCTCGCCACTAACCATGTTATCCTCAAGGTTTATAAATTGATGGAAGGTACCAGGTGAAATTGTTGCACCATGTTACCAGCCTCCTCATTCTTATCATTGCAATTGTGAGTTATATATGCAAATGTTAAAAAATATATATTAAGATGATAACTATTAATAAACATTAATAATTTATTTTATGTATTTATGTATATTTAAGATTTTTTAATATAAAATTCATATATGGCTTCTGATGTATGTGGATTTGGTATGGTTGTTTCAAACTTCTTTGTGTATCAACCTTTTAACAGTACCCTCAAATCTATCATATGGTGACTCAAAGGAGCATCTAATGATGCTCCTTTAAACTTCTAATGATGTTTTTATCCATGCAGGTGTCTAGAAGCGAGTCAAATATTTATTCATGTCCATGAGTTTAGCAATGTCATTTTCAGTACTTGTATTCATTAATTTTTTTCCAGATTTAACCATTTTTAAACTTTGCAAACAGTTTACTTAAAATGTTACTTAATGATAATTTCCATACAGCACTAACAACAAAATAAAGTTAGAGGACAAGTAAAATTAAAAAAGAGTTTTTAAAATCCAATGCTTTTATATGTTATTAAAACACAAATTTTGCACTCAATTTTTTCTGATGTTACTATTTTATTTTATAAAGCGATTGCGGTTAAATTTATTTTTCATGAAGTTTTGCTAATCGCATATAAAAATTGTTCTTCCTCTTGCCATATAAAAAATAAACTTAATTAAAATTAACTAAACTAATTGACTTATTGCAAAACTAATTATTGAATATTGTATTGCCATTGAACAAGAGTGTGTATGCAAAAATTTGAAGAAAATCTATTATCAGTAAGTGACTCAAAAATTGATTGCAAGATTTGATGTTAACAGACAGATTAACAGACAGAGATGAGGAGTTAATAAAAGCATTGGGAATAACAAGCTAGGTAGATTACCTTTCTATTGGCTGTTGCTGGCTGTTATATCAAACACTAGAACTACAACTCTGTCTGACAAATCCCAAAATTTTAGCATATCAAGCATTGCCCTAGCAACAGAGTTGCTTCTTGCAAGTTAGCTAGAGAAAAAAAAACAGTATAATTTCTCTTCGTTATACTCTGTTTAAAATAAGAACTCCAAGTTGTTCATGTGTGACCCAATATATCTTTTAAAATTGTCTTGCAAATTTCATTTCAGCTTTGGTTTCAAAAATTTGACATATCTACCAATAAAAATCTACTTTTTTGTTATTGGTCTAAATAAAAATCAATATCATCTTATTTTTTATTTTTCTTTACAACAAAATCTTTTTTTCTTTTTTTTTCTGATTCTCTCCCAACAAAGTTGGAAGCAACCACTATTACATTGTGAGTTATTAAAAAAAAAGGGTTAAAGAAGACTTGAAAAGTTGTAGGTTGTATGAGTCATGAAAACATGCGAATGGGAGAGAGTTTCAAGATTATGGAGAAGACCAGCATGCCAAACTTTGTTGAAAGCTATAGAATTAAGAGCTATGTGTCAAGAATAATATTTACCTCAAAGCTCTAGCCTTGCCACCTCCATCTAATGCACAATAAAATTTTTCAGTCACAACAGTTAGCAAGTCAGCCGTAGAGTGAAAGAATCAAAAACCATACTTATTGTCTGACAGCAAGTTATTTGACTCAAGATAGGATGTGAGAAATTGGTTTATAGACTCAAATACCTTGCTACTAACAGATTAATTGGATGATAGTGGAGGGGTCAGAATGATCTACTTAGTTTTTAAAAATTGAAACTAAAGATACCATTTTCCAGCAGGTAGGTGAACAAAATTAAGCAAAACACTTAGTAAATAGTTTATAGAAAATTGAAGAGAGTTCTGGAGAACACTATGACAGGAATGTTGCTTTGAACACAAGCTGTAGAAAAGTTTAATTGAGATATGACTTTAGCAACTGAAGCTGAAGTGATTTGAATGTCTAAAAAAATGTTAATCTGTTTAATTGGAATAAAAGGAAGAGTATGGCCATAAGATTCAAAAATGGAATCAGAAGAAAAGTTATTTACAAATAGCCTTATCCTTGGGTGAGTTAATAAGATCAGTTCCTTGAATTGGTAATAAGATCGGTTGCTTTGAGAGAATGTTAGATCTTCCTTTGTTAATAACGCTGTTTTTGATTTTCTTAAAGTCCCTCAAGCCTAACCTCTGAGATAAGATATGAGATTTAGTGAATTGAGAGTAATGGAGCTCAGCATCAGACAGCACTGTTTTAAATCAATTTCTTGCAATAAAAATATTCATTTGTACACAAGAGAGTTGTTCTTTTGAAAGAAAGATTTGATATAGCAGCTGCACCATAAAGTGAAAATCACCGAGTAGAATGAGGCTTGAGTATAAACCAACAATAAGGAAGTTACATAGGAGGCGCATTTATCAGTTGAGAGAAAAGACATCAGCCCAAGGACTGTCACAAACAAAATCACAAAGAGAATCCTAATTAGCTTTAGGGTGGTAGTAAATAGTGCAATGATAGGGTGAGTCCGAAAAAAAAGTATGAGATGAAAGATTTAAAGATCATTGCATAGTCAGAACCACCTAAGAGAGAAAAAACAGCAAATCTTTTATATTTAATATTTTGGGTTACTTTTGGCATGATTTAAGTTAAAAAAAACTTGAATCATTTATAGATAGAGCACAGCTTCCTAAGCAACGAGCTATGCAATTTTCTTAGTCCTGTTAATTAACTCTAAGTCACAACATCGGGCTCCTTATGTGCACCAAAAGCATTAACAAGGACACCATTCATGCATAACTTGGTACTGTTAATACTCAGACATTTTTCAGCTGTTGATGGAATCTCTCTGAGAGCTACCACAAAGTTAAGGAAACCTTACTACCAGCCAGCCTCAAAAAAACTGAGTTTTAGAGCTGTACTTTCATTAAGACATAACAGGAAGAGTTGCAAAACCACTATCAAGAAGGCACAAGCAAAAACCTAAGAGTAGAGTCAAAAAGATCCAGCCTTCATCATCTTAGGCAGAAAACTATGTAACATGTTTACATCTACATTAGTCTAATATATGAAAAAGGGGTTTGGGGCTGGTCAACAGAACTATTCTGCGTTAGTCTTTGCTGGGAGCTCTTCTACAAGACAGTAGCTAGATGCAGTTAACACCTGCCCAAGATGAGTATTTTTATCGAGGCACCGCCTCTAGCTTTTACTCACCAAGAGCCTTAAGGCAGGGGATTTTCAAGTCAGAGTTTGTTTTTTCTAGCCTTTGATTAAAAAAATAAACCCTAAAAGGCAGCAGGGTATGGGGAAGGTAGTACATAGTTACATGATACCAGTAGAAGGGTGATTGTAATGATCATGAACATGAAATTGACCTGACCTGAATTCTTGATTTCTTTATTTCATCTACAACTTCAGGTGCACCAATATGAAAATAAAAATCCAATTGTTTCACAAAGATTATTAAAAATAAGACATGACAGAAACTGTTTACAATCAATTGAAGGATGATCAATTAATTAGAAATAAGTTAACTTTCTTGTCACAGGTCTTCTTGGAGTTTCTTCATATGAGCTAAGGGTGCTAGTACTATTTACTTTGTCTTATCTCAAAAAAGTGGATTTATTTTTGGTTCTTCGGATTCTTTGTTTTCTGTACTTTGCTGTGTTGGTGACAGTTTGAATTTTTTACTACTTTTTAAGTCAACATTTTTAATCAATGTTAAAACCTTTTTTTATCACAAAACAAACATCCAACCAAAGCTTTAGGGAACAATTCAGAATTTTTTAAAAAATAATTCTTTGATTATTGCGGTTCTTAACAAAATATTGATGTTTCCACTTGGTGAAGCATCTTTTTTTGCAATCAAATATCAAAATAAGATGCTATTTGCTTGGCAGCATCTTGTTACAATTACAATTGATTAAACAGTTACAATTGTTTAAACGACTTTTGAGAAAAATTAATTTAAAATTTTTCAAACTTCAACTGCTCATGATGAAACTTCTTTCCGAAAAAAAAAGGTTCTAATGATATAAAGTAAGACCGGGTCAAACCGCACACCATATCATTCTGCACACTGATCAACATTATCAAATAAAAACCAATCGGATACGGATATATATAAAAATTGACTCCCCCTTAAAGTTGTATAAAAAAAAAGCTTATTCATACAACTTAAAGGGGGAGTCAAAATTTTTATATATTTTTTATCGTTGCGAACAAAATAGCGCTTGAACCGAAACTGATATAAAATAATTTTAGCGTTATCTTGGTGGAAATTTAATTTTAATCCTGATAGTATAATTTTTATGCAGTTAGAACAAAATGTTAAATAAAAAATCAAAAAAGTAAAAAAAATTCTTTTTTCTGATAAAACCGCACACTCAATTAATTACTTAGTTTAGTTTTTTGCAAATGACTAAGTGACTATTTTTATCTAATTAACTTAGTGTTAATTCCAGTTTAATTATGAATGAAATATAATGTTATTTGTTAATATAATAGACTCTTATTCATTAAAAACCAATTATTATATTATTTCTCAATATAATCATCACTCACTCAATTTAATTTAACTCGCTCCTTTTAGCATGTTAACTAAAAAAAAAAAGGATCAAGGAAGACAATATACTAGCAGCATTAACTGATATGAAAGAAAATAAAACATCACTGAGAAAAGCTGCATTCAAAAATGGCGTTCCAGTGTCAACGCTCAAAAATCGCAAAAGTAACAACAACAAAGGCTTCATTGGCTCAGGTGCAACAACAGTTCTCTCAAATGAAACAGAAAGATTGATGGTTACTATGGTTTAACCCAAAATGAAATCTTAGAATTTGAATGTGGCTACCTTAAACGTGAAGATCAATTGCACTTATTAAAAAATGGCAAGCCTGGTAAAGACTGGTTTTATGCCTTTATGAAAAGATGGTTAAAAAAAATTTCAATAAGAAAAGCAGATAACTTAGTATCTAAAAGAGCCGCTTCTTGTACGCCAGAAATAATTGATAGTTATTTTGAATGCGTCGCCAAGTAATATCAACAGACTGGTATAACTTCTGGGTCGCATATTTGGAATTGTAATGAACCAAGTTTTTTGGGTGATCAAGGTAAAGCAACCATAGTGTGTGAGCATTCTTCACATATTCTACAACCATTGGATAGAGGTGTCTGTTGTCATATCAAACAAGCTTGGAAAGAAATTCTTACAAAGTATTACTCAAAACGAAAAAATCAACTCAAAATGTAAGAATTTAGATAAACAAAATTTTTCACTGTTGCTCAAACTGCTGTACAAGAGTGATAAATGTTTTACACGCTTTTTTTAAATGTTTTGCAATCTCTGGTTTCAAGTACACTGGCTTATTTCCACTTAATAAAAACAACATAAATCATAAGGCATTAGCAATCGCACAAACGTTTAATCCACCTTCATCAACTTTAGCAGCCTTTGCAGCACCTACACCATCTTGCTCAGACACAGCTTCATCATCTTCAACAGCCGCCACAGCACCTACTCCAACTACACACCAATTACCTTCTTTCTCAACTACAACAGCTTCAAGTTTTGATAGGTATTAAGCATGTGTTGAGCGTTGCAAAGATAACAAAAGAGTTGAAGCAGTTTTTTCAAGCTAGAAATCAATCGTATGTTAAGAAGTTGAAGCACTGCAACATGTCAAAACTTGGCAGATAATGTATTACCGAAAAAAATCTGATCAAGTTCCTTAAACAAAAAGATGAAGAAAAAGCAACAAAGGAAGCCGTGAAAGTTGCTAAACTTAATGCAAAGCGTAGACTCTCTATGCCAAGTAGATTGCTCAGCATTGTTATGCCTGAGCATAACAATGCTGAGCAACCCCAGCAAAACATTAATAAAGAACAAGTACCAGTAGCCAAACAATTAAAAGTTACAAAATGTAAAAAGTGTAGAGTACAGTTACACACAGAAATGTTGCAATGCAAAAATTCGATGTGTTGGGAATGGTTGTACAAAGAAACATGTTTACCAAAGAAATATGTAGTTAGAACTAAATTTTTTTGGTGCAAAAAATGTAAAAACTTTGATATAGCTCCTTAAATACAAGTTGTGTTAAAAAAAAAAATAAAAAGTTAAAATTTAAAAAATTCAATGTTTTATCAGAATGTCGCCTAAAACCGCAATTTTTTTTTCTTTATGTTTAATATTTTCAATAACTTAATTATTATTTTTTTAACATGTATTTATATTATCTTATGTAGTTTTTATTACCTAATATTTATTATCTAATAAAAAAAAAAGAAAAAAAAAGTTATTTAATTTTTATTGATAAGTGTGCGGTTTGTCCCGGTTTTACTCTATTACTTTCATGATTTAAATACCAGTTTCCTGATTTTAAATACCAGTTTTCTGATATAAAAATTTTTTACCCTGCATAGATTTCGTGGGTCATAACTTTTGTCAAACAAAGTAACAGTGTTGCTCAAAATTTGAATAACATCTTGATGGTCTTTGCTTGTCTCTGATGTTATTAAGCTAATAGATTATTTGGAATCAACAGTAAGAACCAAGCATTTCTTCAAACAAATAAATAAAAATAACAATTCCTACCTAACTTTTAAAAGAAAAAAATTATAAAGTAGAAAAATTCTTACCTTTCTAAATTTGTTTTTTAGTAAAATTCTGTTTTGAATTAATAAATATTGCTAACTTTATGAAAATAAAATTTAATAAACAAATTGCATAATTTAACAAATGAAGCTGCATAAACTTGTATAAACTATGTATGCCAAAATTTAAAAAACAAATACAGATCACATTGTCAAGATTAGTTTTTATATAAAAATTGTTATATAAAAACAAACAGTATGTATTTTTCAGTAGTTAAGATAATTTTCACATCTAACTATGATTTCCTAACATATAACATAATTTTTTTTTCTTCTTAAACTAAATTTTACTTAATACATAACCAGGATTTTTTTACCATTTTTTTTTTGTCTTGAAAAAGTGAAAAACCTTTACAAGTTAAGATTATAAGTGACTAAAAACAAAAAAATTTTTGGGTGTTGAGATATTAAATGCCAAAGTTATATAACTTTGTTGCTTCCTTACTTTTTATGTTTATATTTCAGCATTCCAAGTGCATTTTTTCTAATTCTGCATCAAAAAAACATTCTAAATGCCTATTTTCGAATGATTGCCATTTTTATTATGTTTTGAGGGAAAATATTTTCAAAATTGTTGTTAACATTTGGTCATTTTAGAAAACCAGATCAATGAGAAGTTTAAAATTTCTGAGTAACTGTTCAACATTTTAATTCAAAATTTTGGATGCGAAATTTTTTTGTAAAATGCCAAAGAAGTAGCAAATGAATCAGCAAATCCCTCTTAATTATATGCAAGAAACTGATACAAGTGTATGCAAACATAAATGAATTTTAATCATAAACAGAGGTATTCTTCGAATGAGTAATGACACAGCAATTCAAATATATGCATTAAAATGCATAATGCATGTAATCTAAGAAATCCTTACCAAAGTTAATATTAATCTTTTTTAAATAAAAAAATAAATATTCTATGAATATTTTGATACATTCATACATGCTAGTATCCCACTAGAAAAGTTTATACCCAGTACACCTCTAATCTAAAACAACTTTTAAATGAGACAAAATTTAAAAAAGCTAAAATAATACAAAATTAAATTTAAATTACATAAACATTTTAAAAAGAACAAAATTTAATTTTGAACAAAAAGGGTTTATATTACTTCAGTGTTGCCACCTATTTGGACTCCCCCAGTTACAGATTCTGCATAGAGTTGTATCTTAATTAGATACTAATTAAAATTGTATCTTAATAAAATACTAATTAATCCCTATATATTCTCTAATAATATTAATATAATGTTAATATTTGATCCCCACCACGTCCCTGTTAGTACCGCGCTCAACTTGTTTCTCCGCGCAGCGGCCTTGTTTGTCAAATTTTGTGTTTCGGAGTTATAGAGTTGAGAGAGGGTTATAACCACAATTAAGTAGCCTCCTCGTCTGTAGTGGCCTTCTGGGCCTTGGGGAGGTGAATTAACAAAAAAATAAAAAAAACAAAAAAACAAAAAAAAAATATAAGGAACATGATTAACATAATTAATAGTAATATAAGAAACATAACATAGTTACTTTTAAGATAAGAAACAGAACTAACATAATTAATGTAAGTATAAAACACAAGTTGAGTGTGACCGATAATGTGGTGGGTTTGAACTCTGTATTATTTACTCATGAACAACAACACCACTATCTCATCTACATTATAGATTTATCTAATGTAAAATATTTTGTTTTTTTTTTGTTTTGTTTTTTGCTTGAGGACAATCAATGAAATCTATAAAATAAATACTAACAATTCAAAATACTTTTTTTTAATGAACAACTTGAATAATTTTGGAAATTTTTATTTTTATTTTGATTTATACAATTCTTACAGTTTTCGTTTGATACCTTCATAAAAATATTTTGCGTTTGGCCTTTTCTACCAATGTTTGCCAACAATAGTTTGCGTCTAAAAAATTATTCAGATCTGAAAAGTACACAGGAGGCAGGCAAGCATAAAAGGATTTGCTTGAATTGGATGACTGATAATAATGTTAAAGGAAAAAAACTTTCGATGTCAGTGTCCAAGATGTTTTATAAAGTCAGTTTTATAAAGTGAGTGTCTAAGATGTTTTATAAAGATTTATAAAACATTTCTTGTTGCATTTGAGCCTAACCAAAAAGTTGGATGTCAACAGAATTTTTTTTATTATTGACCAAAGGTTTAGAGTTCAGAAAAGAAAAGTTAATTTAATTATAGACAATTGCTCTGTCTACCCTAACATGCAGAAATTTGATTGGTCAGAGCTTGCCATAAATTTACCAAATAAAATCCTAATTACCCTTCAATCTATGGATCAAATAGTTATTTGATCTGATAAAGCCAAAAATTCCTCACTCACATTAGAAAAGTTTTTAATTTTAGCTGTTAATTTTATGCTAACAAAAGCATGGAGTTTGATACCAAATAACCTTTATAAATTGTTTCAAAAAATCAGGAATTTCAGTAGAAGCATTGGAAAGCCAATAAATGATAATAATGGTCCTTCCTTTGCCTTAGATATTGAAGAAGATGCAATAGAAAACTTGTAAAATAGCTTTGAGCTGTTAAATGTAAATTGATGCAAATTTTAACACAAACAAGAGTTAGTTGTCATCAAATATCAACAAATCATCAGATGAGGATATCATTGCAGAAGTTTCTGGATATGATGCTATCCCTGCACTCAAGAAAGAATCTTAAAGACATTCATTTACAACCTCGTAAAAGACAATCTACAGTAACTGACTTTTTGTGAAAATGTAAAATATGAAGAGACATAATAATAATAATAATGTATTTAGGCCTAAGAATCACTATTTGCTTGTTTGATTTACTCATTGACAAGAATATTTTGAAAAAAATTAAACTTTATATAACTTAAACATTTCATTAACCATTTTTCCTCACAAAAATCAAATTAGTGAGATTGTACTGTAGTAAATAAATGTATTCACTGAATATTCTTGGTTAAGGTTTGCAAAGACAATCAAATGGCAAACTGCTGCATTTGTAATGCATGTTCAGTGTTAAATAGGACAGTTTCAAAGCTGTAAAAATAAAAATAGATTCAAAAAGTCATTTAAAAAAAAACAGTTTCTCAATCTAGATGTTAAATATTCAATAAAAAAATATTAAATTGTAGTGCATTCAACTTGACAATGATGCTTCAGCAGCAACGTTATAATATCTATCATGGTATAAATTCTGAACTTTTTATATATGGAATGCAAAAAAAAAAAAATGAATAAAATAAAACAACAGCATTTTCAGATTCCAAAAAAGATTTCCAAATAGAAAAGCTTCATAGAACAGAAAAAAAATTAGCTGTTCAAAGAGTGATATTATTCAAACAAGTTCTATTTTACCTTACATTTAGTATATCAGTAGACACTTTAAATAACGTAAACATACAAACATATTTTGAACATTATTTTATTACAAACATCAAGAAAAATTAGAGAGGTTTAGTGTGTTTTATAAATTTTCTAGAGCAATGGGGAGAATAGCTTTAAAAATTTTTTTTAACATTCATGGAATAACTATATGGTAAAAGGTAGATCATCGACATACCTACTGACTACAAGCCTGCATCAACCTACTGGGTGATCCATTTTGTAAAGGTGGAAACACTGAATTACTTTGATGTGCCTAATATTAAGGAGATAATTTAAAAGGACAACCAAGTTAAAACACATGCTTTGTTCAGATAAATAAAAAAATAAAAATAAGTTTGAAATAACTTGCTTCTAACGAACTTTTAATGTATACTAAAAAAAATCCACTCTAATTTTGTCAAAGATTGCCCACTTTATTTTTTCTAGATATTGGAGTTTTTATAATTTTAAAGAACTGATTTTTTATCTTTTAAGTATTATTTTTTTAACTTTAGCAAAAACCCTTTAACTTTTTATGATTTTTTACTATATTTTTTTTTTTTTTTTTTTCTTTTATGAATTTTTTTTTATCTATTTCTTAGTTATTTTTATTATATATAGAATCATTTTTTTTCAACTTGATATGAAATTAATTTTAAAAACAGTTATTGATAAAAAAACAATCGTTTTTCAATGTTTTACTTATTATATACTTAGTTCAAAAAAAATTTTGTTTATTGATTATCTTCATTTTATGTCATTTAAGTTTTCAAATAACAAATTTGTAATTTATAAACTTTTAAAAAATAAGTTTTATGTTGATGACCACTAGTGTGGGTTTTGTGATTGAACGTCTTATTTAAATAAAATGGCATTGTAGGTTTCCACAATGCCATTTTGTTTAAATAAGTCATTATGAAATAAATTTTTTACGACTGAACACCCTTCCTGGTGTTAACATTCAGATTAGGGCTGGGTATTTTTATTGTGGTACAACCACTAGAAAGTTATTATATATACGAATTTAAACTGGGGATTTTCTTTTTAATAAGGAGTATTTTTTTATACTAAATTTATAGATACTATCAGTTTATCGTAATAATTATTACAAGTCTTTATTTTCATATTTTTAATTTAACCTTAGTTTTTGTAGTACCAACACATTTCAAACATTACCTGAACTTGTTTTGAGTTTATATATATATATATATATATATATATATATATATATATATATATATATATATATATATATATATATATATAAACTCAAAACAAGTTCAGGTAATGTTTGAAATGTGTTGGTACTACAAAAACTAAGGTTAAATTAAAAATATGAAAATAAAGACTTGTAATAATTATTACGATAAACTGATAGTATCTATAAATTTAGTATAAAAAAATACTCCTTATTAAAAAGAAAATCCCCAGTTTAAATTCGTATATATAATAACTTTCTAGTGGTTGTACCACAATAAAAATACCCAGCCTTAATCTGAATGTTAACCACATTGCATTCATTATTAAAGCTTGGTTATAACAATTTAGTACAAATTTTTTTATCTTTTCCTTTTATCTGAACCAAACATGCAAACACATGACTCGGTTAAAGAATTACACACACACACACATACACACACACACACACACACACACACACACACACACACACACACACACACACACACACACACAAAGAAGCCTATAAAAAAGGACCCAAGTATCGGAACTAAAAAAAATTTCACTCCCTGAACTTTGTCATAAACAAAAGTAAACTCACCTTTTTTTGGAGATAAAACGGCAAGAAGAATTTTTAAACTTGGCAGTTTGTCTCTATTTGAATGGCAAAAGTTGGAATCATCAGAGCAAATAACTGCATAGCAAAAAGTTTCTATTGTAAATGCAAGAACACATTCATCTGTCTTGCAGCACTTCTTGCTGCAATCAGATAGTTTAGTAACTTCCCCATGAAGTTGTTTAAACAAATAGCTCTTTTTGCGCTTTGGGATTGTTGAGTGTTTAAATTCTGATTTAGCACATTGCAGTTCAATTCCATTATCCCCCACTATTTCTGATTCACCTGCATTATTACCAGAAGTTTCAACATACCTATTCAAATCATTTTCATTGTCATTTTCATTGCTATTGCTATAATCTGCAGTAAATCTTTTTACACGAACATAAGTTGCATTTGGAATCATTACTTTATAATTGTCATCATTATAACTGATCTTCTCTCGGACATTAGTTACATTTGTTATTATGCCATTATAATCTTCAGCTTTATCAATAGAATTTCTTTTCACTCTTTTACTAGGAAAAGAAGTTGGAAGAAAAGTAGATACTTTTTGCTGAATTAATGGAATCAATTTTTCATCAAAGATTGTAAGATTAGTAGTGTTGTACTCTTCATTATTGTAAACATTGTTAAATTTTTCATCTGTAGCATGAGTAAACTCTACAAAAAAAAGTTATGATCTTTGTATTTATACTTATATTTATTTGTTAAAAGTTTGCTCACTGTAGAACAAATGGATTTATATGTAACTTAGAGTATATGCTTATTGTAGACCAAATGAATTCACATGCAACTTATAGTATATGTTTATTCTATGAAATGTGTAAAAGTTTTATTTAAAGCATAACATAGTTATATTGCATTTTACAATATTTAATTTTTGTTGATTACAAGTAAATCAACAAAAATTAAATATCAAATTGAAGAAAAATATTAAATAAACAGAAAAACTAAAAGCAAAGGTAAAAGAAAAAATGTTCTTGAGATATTCAAAAATGAAAAACTTTAATATGTTATTAAAAGAAAACAACAACAAAAAAAACAATTTTTAAGTTTTAATAATTTATGTTGTTTGCATTGTTTATATTGTTGTGTAATTTTGTGTGTTGTTTATATTGTTGCGTATTTCTATTTTTGTTTATACTGTCGTGTTGTTTTGTGCATCATTTATAATGACATGTTCATATGTGTATTGTTTATATTGTCGTGCTTTTTTTTTTTTTTTTTTTTGTAGTGTTGTTGCTAATTGTTTTATTATTGTTGAGTTTTACATTTGTAGCTATTATTTAAGTGATTTCATATTTTTTGTCTCATCCTAATATTTAAATATATCTTTTTGTTTTATTTTTTATTTTCTATCACCCTTCTGATCGTTTAATGTGTTATATCATTTATTATCTCTCACCTCATCTCATTCACTTTTTCTTTTTTTGTTATTAGTCTGACTTTTTTAATAGTTATTGTTCTTATATTTTTATTATAACTATTTTTTGGTCACTATCCATATTTATAATTATATGATTACTTTTTGTTATTTGTTTGTTTTTCGCTTTATTTGTTTATTTTATTAAGGTGTCACTCCAATGACTAGTTTTGAACTATACAAGTGACATCTAACCTAGTTTTGTAAAGTTATAAATAAATCTGTAATTTTTTTTTCAATTTTATAATTAAATAAATGGATTAAAAAAATATATATATATATAAATATTATAAAAAGAAAAATAATTGAATGCAAAAATAGAATAAAATACCTTTTTTAAAATTAGAGGTCAAATTATATTGATTTATGTCATTATTATCATTAAATTCATTTTGACCATCAGACCTTTTATCTACTCTGTGACCTTTAAAATTAATAAGTTGCTCAGTAATAACTTTACATAAATTTTTGTTAGAGCAATTGATTCCAAAACATCTTCTTTGGTTTAATATTGATATTTGGCATTCTTTTCTTTTACAACAGTGGTTAAAACATTCTTCTTTTGAATAGGCATTTCCCAGGGATAAAAGTTGAAAAGCACTTTGAGCTTGTTGCTGACACAGGCCACTTGATAAAACTAAATTAGAAATCAGTTTAAAAAAGCCTTTTTTTTTATACATGCATTAAATGTAACATATTTTTTAAATCATGTAATAACTTAGCATGTTTTTTTTTTTAATTATTAATAAAATAATACTTACAACATAACAAAGCAAAAAATGAAAAACAAAACAATATATTTCTTATATTGAAATATATTGTTCTGTTAAATTATATTGAAAAAAAGAAGGCAGATAGACACAAGATTGCCAAAGAGTAAAAAAAGGTAATCACAGACAATTAAGAACTAATTTTATAGTGAACATTAAATAAAATTTCAAACTTTCTCAACTAAAATTAATGCGGATTAAAAAATATACATTATAAATTTACAAATCTGCATTATAGTTTTAAAAATTGCAACATAAAAGCCAACCTTTTTTTTGCTTAGGTGTTGGGTTTAGCAAAGATGTTTGTTAGTACTTTAAATATTGTTTGTTTTTAGGGATGCTGACTCATTAAATCAACTTTCCCTTAGAATAAACTTTTTAAAATTTTTAGGTTGTATTTATTAATGAGTTTAATATTATAATAAATAAAATCTTTATTTTTTGGTTTAACTAGCTAAAAACTCCAGTAAGATGGATATTTTACAGACACAGATGTTCTTTCTTATCACGTCAGAATTACTATTCCTTTATTATACCCCAATAGAAAATATTTACTACGAAACTGTTAGAAACAGAAATTGATAATAATTCTGGTATTGGTTCATTAAATTTTTAGTATTTATTTAAATCTACAGATCAATTAATTTGTATTAGTTACAAGACATAATGAGTGAAATATTTTTGATAACCGTAATTCCATCATATAGTTAGTCAAAATTTAGTTTTAATTCTAATATTTTCAAAACTTGTAACGCGATAAAAAAATTTTTTATTTACATTTTAATGTGAATAACAAAAATGCCGTACAGTACTAACCATTGTATGTAGCGGTAAGGTAGCAAACAGTAGCATACCAAAGCTTTAGTAATTAGATAAATAGCTGCAACGTTGCATATTTTGTAAAAAGTCGGCATTTTGTCAAATTACAAAAAAACTTTAGGTTAAAACTAAAATACATTGATTTTTAGCATTTGATAAAATAAACTTAAAAAACAATGCTATACATTTACAAAATAATTTACATGATTACATGAAGTATTACTATTTATTAAAATTAAGAAAACTTAAGTTTCATCTTATTTTATAAATTATTTGAGGCTTTGGAATTTCACAAGGATTGCAGCGCCGGTTTAACCCAATGTCTCAGGATTCGAAATATTCAAAAACTTAAATGATTTAACAATTGTTCAACTGCAATATTTATAGAAACCATTAGAGAGTTAGCAAGTGGAAGTTAAAAAGTTACTAAACAATTTGCTGGCATTGCAGTTAATAGTAAAGAAGCTTCTTTGTTTGAAACTGTAAGACTGACATATGCAACAGGAAGCAAACCTTTGGCTCTAACACCAGGTAAAAATGATAAATGTCTCGGTTTATATTTTTTCTTATTTACTCTTAGTCCTTTATCTAGTGCACAAAGGCTTTTTGCTGAGGAGCCTGCCATCATATCAAATGATTTTTTGCTGACAAGCCTGCCATCATATCAAATAATTTTTTACTGACAAGCCTGCCATCATATCAAATGATTTTTTGTTGACAAGCCTGTCATCATATCAAATGATTTTTCGCTGACAAACCTGCCAACACATTAAATTATTTTTTGATGACATGCCTGCTATCACAGCAAATGATTTGGCTCAGAATGAACTCAAGACATGTTTATCAATTTTGAGAGGGAAGAAATTACCAACGACAAGTAAAGGATCTACTAATGCAAAACATTTAGAGACAAATATCAATGAGAAGTTTGAGAAGCTTGGAAATAAGTTTTCACTCAGACTGTTGGCTACAATTTTCATCGATTCAGGAAAACAAAAGTATTCTCGAATTGTCATTCATTTTCAAGATTTCTCAACATTGGTTGAAGAAGTACTTATTTTAATAAAAAAATTTCCAGAGCACATCCTTAAAAAAATCACAAAAAACTTTTGATAGGTAGGACATCCAAAGACACAGGAATCAATTAACAGCTTCTCGTTGCAGTTTCTGAAGGAATTCAAGAAAATTACAATAACTTCAAGGAAGGAGTTTCTTGCATCAATCTTGGTCCCTCCAAATATGTCATTTTGTGTGACTTAAAATTAGCCAAAATTTTGTGTGGGCTTCAGTCCCTTGCTTTTTCACATCCATGCACCTGGTGTAAATGCAAATTTTAATAGTCTTGACAAACCTGGTACATTTTTTGACCTTTTGGATCGCTGAAAGAATTACTCCTGAAATTTAAAGCCTGGGGATAAAGATATGAAAAATGTCAAAAATTTTGACAATGTGGTACATGAGCCTCTTCTTGCTTTGGGGGATGAAGCATATGTGTTGGAGTTTATTTCACCTCCGGAGCTGCATCTGTTACTAGGAGTAGTCAATCATTTGTTTAAAATCTTGAAGGAATCTTGGATGAAGGCAGATTATTTGTTGCAGCTTTACACATTCAACTCCAGGTTTATCATAGTGGAAATGATTACCATAAGCTTTTGAAGAACGTGGACATCCTCCAAGATCTTGCTGAAAAAAATGAGCCTTTCTAAGGTTTTGACATCATTAAAACATTTTGCTCATTCAATGCTGTTTTATCTGCATGCTTTGGAAAAAGTCATCACACAAAATATGCTAAAAAGATCGATAGTTTACGAGTATCTTACCTTGCTCTTTAAAAAGCCAGTGTAAATCTAAAAACCCATGCAGTAAAGCGTCGAGGCAATTCATCACAAAATCAGTAATCAACCAGATTATGATAAACTCTTACTCTCTTATGTGGTTGATTTGAATAGCGAATACATATAAAACTTTGTTTTGAATGTTTTTAGAATGTTGTTTGTTTACCATGACATCCTAACTTTATGTAGTTATTTTATTTACAAGAATCTGATTTAAATAAGAAAAAAAAAGAGGAAAACTGATTTTTTTTTTTTGCCTTCTTTTTTTACTTAGTGTTTTGATCTTTGTTTATATTTCAATATGAATTTTTTTCCAAATTTTAGCTCAAATAGTTAATTTATATGTTTGGATAATAATAAAAAATTTTTTGTAAGTGCAAAATCTTGTCATTTGTCTTTTTATTATTATATAATTCGAAGTTTTCATAACTTTGATATTTGGATACATTTGCGTTCACATTTTTTTATTAAAAAATTGCTACAATTTTTTCTCATTATTAACTAGGCTTTAATGGCTGCCATAAACTCTGCGGAAACACACACAAATGAGTAGCGACAGCATTTAGTTCAATAGTTATATACAGGGTTGTTATCTGTCAAATATGTCTGAGACATATTTTCTGCCGACATAAAATATGTCCCACATATTTTCTATCAACATATTTTGACATAATTTTATGTCTGAATTATTTTCTGCTGACATAAAATATGTCAGACATATTTTCTATCGACATATTTTGACATAATTTTATGTCTGAATTATTTTCTGCTGACATAAAATATGTCAGACATATTTTCTGTCGACATAATTTGACATAATTTTATGTCTGAATTATTTTCTGCTGACATAAAATATGTCAGACATATTTTCTGTCAACATATTTTAACATAATTTTATGTCTGAATTATTTTCTGCTGACATAAAATATGTCAGACATATTTTCTATCGACATATTTTGACATATTTTTATGTCTGAATTATTTTCTGCTGACATGAAATATGTCAGACATATTTTCTGTCGACATATTTTGACATAATTTTATGTCTGAATTATTTTCTGCTGACATAAAATATGTCAGACATATTTTCTGTCGACATATTTTGACATAATTTTATGTCTTTGCAATCAATTATGCTTCATAAAACTTTTACTTTAAACCCTATAAGCAAACATCCGTTGTTTCATAAAGGTCTTTTTCTGCCCTTTTTAGCGATGTATCATTTGATAGTATTGACTAATATTGGCATTTATTGACTTATTTATTGATTATGACTTATTTATTGATTATGACTAATATTGACATTGATAGTATTGACTAATATTGACTAGTATTGAGGCATCATTTGATAGTATTTGATAGTATTGATTAGTATTGGCGCTTTCCCTTATTAGAATGTAAAAACCATCTCAAGCTGAGTTTTTATTACTGAAAGTGGTTTTAATTAGTATGACTAAACTTAAAATATTTCTTTGATTAAAATAATAATAATAAAAAAAACTTTTACAGTTATTTTTAATTATTAGTTGATCCTGAAATAGATTTCATTATGAAAAATTGAATTCAAAAGATTTCAAAAAAATGGTTCACAGAATTTCAAAAAATTCGTGCCAAATTAAATTCATTTAAGCTGAAGAATTTGAAATGTTTCACATAAGTTATATTCAGCTCATTAAATTCATAATTCTAACCGGTAATAATTTATAACTAATTACGAATAATATACTTTTAGTTATAATAGTTATGATTTATTTAACAAAAAAATAATTGACAATTGCATTATAACAGCATAATTAACTGCCATAAACTTGCATAAAATGTTTTGAGTGAAATATATATTGGAATAATTATTTTTTTTCGTTTTCCTTACGATTTAAAGTCAAAAATGGCGAATAATTTATTGAATGAATCAACTATTAGTTAAAAATAACTAAAAATGTTTTTTTTTAAATATTATTTTAATCAAGAGAATAATTTTAAGTTTAGTCATATTAATAAAAACCATTTTCAGTAATAAAAACTCAGCTTGAGATGGTTTTTACATTCTAATAAGGGAAATCGCCAATACTAATCCATGCTAATTAATACTATCAAATACTATCAAATACTATTAAAATTAGGGGTATTTGGGGTAAAGTCCCTAATATTGTCGAAAAAAAAGTTGTTCAAAAGTATGTCAACCTGAGTCTCAAAAGAAGCGTATTTTCATAGAGATTTTAAAGATGTTATTCGTTTGTAATAAAAATAAGTATTTTTTGTATTATTGCTGAAAAACATTTTGTTGACATTTTTTTAAGAGTCTTTAGCATTTTTTCAAATAATTTATTTGCCAAAAAATTTTAAGGAAAAATTTTTATATTTTCTAAAATCTCTATACTATCTTCTAAAATACGCTTTTTTTGAGACCCAAGTTGACATACTTTTGAACAACTTTTTTTTTGACAATATTAGGGACTTTACCGCAAATATTAAAGATCTGAACCCAAATATCTTTACAACTTGACGTGATGGTAAAAAATGAGTTGCATATTTGAAATCAAAATGTGAAATGCAACCCAAAAAACAAATTGTTTGCTCGGCACCAAAAAAAAAAATTTTTTTTTATTGACCTTCAATTATAATTGATTGCAAAAAAGCAACAAATTTGTTAAACTATTTTTACTTAACTCTGTAAATTAAGTTGAAATGCGCAATAAATTTGTTAGATTGATTTTTTCTTCAAGAATATCAAACAGCAAATAATTCAGATATAAAATTATGTCAAAATATGTCCATAGAAAATATATCTTACATATTTTATGTCAGCAGAAAATAATTCAGACATAAAAATATGTCAAATATGACGATAGAAAATATGTCTGACATATTTTATGTCAGCAGAAAATAATTCAGACATAAAATTATGTCAAAATATGTCGACAAAAAATATGTCTGACATATTTTATGTCAGCAGAAAATAATTCAGACATAAAATTATGTCAAAATATGTCGACAGAAAATATGTCTGACATATTTTATGTCAGCAGAAAATAATTCAGACATAAAATTATGTCAAGATATGTCGACAGAAAATATGTCTGACATATTTTATGTCAGCAGAAAATAATTCAGGCATAAAATTATTTCAAAATATGTCGACAGAAAATATGTCTGACATATTTTATGTCAGCAGAAAATAATTCAGACATAAAATTATGTCAAAATATGTCGATAGAAAATATGTCTGACATATTTTATGTCAGCAGAAAATAATTCAGACATAAAATTATGTCAAAATATGTCAATGGAAAATATGTCTAACATATTTTATGTCAGCAGAAAATAATTCAGACATAAAACTATGTCAAAATATGTCAATCGAAAATATGTGGGACATATTTTATGTCGGCAGAAAATATGTCTGAAAATATGTCGACAGATCTGCCAGACATATTATGTCGTAACAACTCTGGAATTAAAAAAAGAATTATAAAAAAAGTTATAATAAGAAATCAAAATCTAATAATACATCATTGCCTAATATCATAAATCATGTGGAAAAGATTGCGCACAAATGCTGAAAAAGAAATGACATAAAGTTTCTCTACCACCTCTTCCAGGGGAATGAGGTCACTTTCGTTATGTTTCAACTAATCATAAACATCAGCAGTGCACGCTGGAACTCTCGTGCCATTCTAGCTCTTTACACGTTTGTTCTGATTTCTGAAACCCGAGCAGGCTGCGTAAAATTTGTTTATTCATTTTTTACTCATACACCGACCATTGTTTCAATAGTCAATTGTTCCGATCTCAAGATTTTGATAAAATCACTAGTGCTGAGTGACTAAATAAAAGGTCTCAACTGTTTGCAAAACCACTGGAAAACATTTAAATCTCCAATCAACATTGCTCGAAGCAACCAGTGCTGTGAGCGTGCTATTAAAGTTTTGCAAGACTTAAATGACTCGTGCACCATTAAGATAAACCATCCACTAAGATTCATCCTGTCTAATGACATTATCGTGAATAGTTGACTGCATTTTATGTTAGATGACCCTATATCATGTTGTAAATATGTGAACCTGAAGCTTGTATTTATAATTTGTATCTATTTTAAGTGACGTCAAAAAATGGTTAAAAAAACATGTAAATAAATTTTTTTTAAATCATTTTGCGCGTGAGATTTTTGCATCAAATCACCTTGAAAGTAATATTTTATCTATTTTTTAATAAAAGCTAATCAAATTATAATACAAGGAAACGAGGTTGCGAAAAACAGCCCCCCTTATGTTTATACAAACAAATCTCAAACAAAGTATAGCGCTGTTGATCTATTGATCATTTCTATCGTAACAGAATTTCAGGCCCGAGATTCTATTACAGACTTTTTTTTAGGAGGGTGACGCATTTTTACTGCAGCCCACTGTTTTTTTAAACAAAATTTAAAAGTCATTTTTTTTTAATATTATAGTTAAACACAAAAATTGCCACAATTTTTAATATAATATAAGTGATAAAAAATAAATAAACAAAAACATTTGGTTTCAATGACAATTATTCAATTAATTACAACAATTATTAATGGTCTAAAGATAGGAGACAATTCTAATCTTCTCGCATGTAATTTTGCAAACCTTTTTAACGGCCAAATCTAAATCAAAGTTATAAATATAGTGGATGTGCATTAAAGCAAACTCAGAAAATTGTTCTTTCCCTTGTGTTGTTCTTGTGTACAAGTGAAGGCGTCGAATTACTATTTCCATTTTTTTTTTAAATTCTGCTCTAGTGACTGGAAGAACACATTTAAAGGAAAAAAGAATGTAAATATTTGGAAACTTATCTGGCTAACATTCTTAAAGAGTACAGCAGCACTTAAGGGTCGATTATTTGGTTTACATCTAAGCCACATATTTTGCCATATAATGATTTCTTTATCAAAGAAATTAGAGTTAGGAAAAACGCTTTGCTAACGTATCGTAGTTTGAACCATTTCAGATCCACTGAAGTTTTTTAAGCAGATGTTAGAAGGTACGAAACTTAATAATAACTCAGTTGTATCTGAAGATTTAAATTTATCTTTTAATTCAATTAATATATGATGTATAAATAAAATAATGAGAGATCTTTTGAAATATTCTCAAAACGTTTCAAAGAGTGGATTCGCTCGATGAGATTGTTGGTCTGTGTATACTCGTGTCGTTACTGGCTTTAAATTTGATTTTTCGGCAAGAATTGATGCATGCTTATATATTTTCGTTCGGCAAACCTATTTACGTCTACTCTCAACATTTATATTTCTGAGATGACAGTTTTATCACACCTAAAAGCATATATGTCACAAGATTTTTCTGCAACTTAACTATAGGCTCAAAAAGAAATTACATAGTTCTGTGTAGTGTAACTAGTGATATAATAAAATCAAAACTCCCAAACGCTTTCAGAGAAGACAGTGCTTAATGTTTGTCCACTCATGCAGCCATTCGGCACATTGATTATTAATGCCACACCAATTCTCAGAAATGATATCGCAAAATTTTATTAAAAAACGGATAAGCAAAAGAAAATTTTTCCCGACCATCTAAATTTTCAACCCATCTTGTAAGACAACTATGAGTTAGAGTCTTTGGTCTATTCAATATTGGAGATTTTTTTTTGTTTTTTGTTTTGGTACACCAAGTTAAGAAACTCCGTTCAATTTACGCTACTTTTTATCCATTTTATAAACTGCTTCATTATATCTAACACATTTCTTATTTCAGGTATATTGCAAGAATGACTATTAACCAATTTAGTTTATGATACGCACAAAGGATGTATATTGCTTTTCGTTAAATGCTCAGAAATTTGGCTTGTACGCCTGATAAAGAACCTGCTGCACCATCGTATCTTTGGCCTCTAATATTTTTAATATTCAAATTAAGGTCATGTAAAGTTTAGTTATTTTAAGTAAAATTATATTTAAAATATCTCCAACTTTACAAATGCCACAAACTCCTCGCGTATCTCATGTTTCTTATCAACAAGTCTTAGTACAAGGGATAGTTGCTCTGTGTAGTGAGAGCTAATTGCATCTGCAAGTACAGAAAAATATTTGGCTTCTTTTATCTCTTTTATTACAGAAGCTTGAACCATACCTTTTCCTGAAACCAAGATTATCTCATTTTGAACCTTTGCTGAAATATAATAAGCATTTTTCATTTTTGGACTTTACAAATGCTGTCAACTCTAAGAGAAATATTTTTAAGTGTTGATTGAACAGTATAATATTTGTCCAAACAACGTTTATGATCTATTTTTGTGAATCTGGTTTTTCTTTAAGCTTGTTTCAGTCATTATCATGGTTTGTTAACAAAAGACCACTTATCATCATTTTCTTTTAAAAAAAAAAAGCACATGGGCCCGCAAAATAAACCTCGATGTACAGCAGAACAGCATGCCCAATTAACATGCTCATCCATTTCATCAAAAATTTTCTGGAAAGTATGTTGGTATAGTATGTTTTGTTATGTATTGAATTTTGATTTCAGGCGACATCTATTTTATATTTTACTCAATAGTCTTTACGTTCATAGTAGACGATGACATTTCCAATGTCACAAAAATGAGCGTTCTAAACACCTGACATCATTTTCGAGTATTCTTCAACATTTGAATGTCGTTTTTTTGATGATTACTGGTCGCAATAAAAGATGTAGACAAAAATTCGTCCGACTTTTTTTACCCGTGAATTTCCTAAAAACTGCGTGAATTTTCCGCAAATAAGCCAGAGGAAGAGAGTCTTTAAAAGAATTTGACATACTGTCATGAAAAATTACTTGAGATTTCTTTTACGAATTTTATAAAAGACTTGCTCATGTTTTTAGTTTTGCGTCTGACTGTCTTTTTTATAAAAGTAAGATGTTAATTTTACACATTCTTTTGCAGAAAATTTCAACTTTTTTAGTTTTTTAATACATTCTTTCTCACTTCCACCTTTTATTTTTTCATTCATTGTTAAACTAAATAACTTATAGAAATAAAAAAACATATAAGTAAATATAAATGCTAAAAAATACTGTAAAAACAAAACGCTTGAATAAAGTATATAATTTTTATGCATAATCAATTTTTTTAAACCTATTACATTTATATACCTTTCGTTTACATAAGAAAGAAACTACTTAAAAGCTTTCATGCATTTATGTTGCTATGCAATAAAAACTAATTGCCGTTTTTGCAGATTATTGTCTTTATAGTTGGCAGTACTAAAAATGTTAAAAAAGCTTGAATCAACTAGAGTTGTTAAGTGGAAGATTTCGTACAATTCCTGAAAAATAAAATTCTTTCGGAAGGATATTGAGAATCAAGAATTTTGTTTTTTTGTACCGAACTTTAAGAAACAAAAAAACCCGTCAATGTTCATTTCGCAAATGCAACTTACGAAATGCAGCCTTTCGCAAATCGAATTACGAAATAAAACTATTTGCTACATACGAAAGTAGCGCTTACGGAAGTCGTACTTTCGAAACGATCTTTTTCGCTAAACGACGTTTTGAAGTCTATAAAAAAAATTTGTTGGTCAAACGAATATAATTGTGAAAAAGAAAACTTTTATATACCAAAATGTTTATAATAAAATTTTATTTTAAGTATTGCAACATATGAGCATTTTAAGGTTTTATTTTTTAAAATAATGATAAAAATCCAAATTTCTTTCGAAACGAAACTCTTTCGCCCCGCAACTAGCGAAACAGTTCTTATCGAAAAAAAACTTACGAAACGTTACATAATAAATATATTTAATTATGTTTCATGAATCAAATACGTATAATTAACTAAGTAATTAAAATACTAATTTTTTATATGATATTGATAAGTTTCAGTTTTAAACTTTTATAAAGGAATCAAGACTTTCCAAAAATATACTTTTTAGTATTTCTTTAAATGAATAAAAATTAAATAATAAAGCTAACTTTAACAACGTTAACATACGAATGCAATTGCGAAATCGGGAACAATTCCTTTATTGAAATCAAAAAAAGACCTATTTTAAGTGGTGAATGCTAAAACTTAATTATATAATCAAATGCCAAAAACAGCTCTTACTTGTTTTCAAATAGAATAATTTTATGTTTAGTCAGTTTCAATTTTTCTATCTTTAAGGTGCTTTGTTATATGCTCCTTTGCTTTTATTAACTCAATAACAATAAGTAAATTAAAAAAAGTTTAATCACATACTTTTCAATGAAATTTTTCTTAAATGTTTTCCTTAATAAATTAAAAAAGTAAGGGAGGGAGAGTGGGAAGGGCATTTGTTGTCCCTTGCACCATTGGCTCTGGAAAATGCTTTGATTTTCAACATCTTAACGTTATTGGGACTATAAAACTGCTGAGCGTTTTAAAGCTCTATAGCCATATTTTCATCTCTCCGTTATTTAAAGTTATAATTTTTTAAACATAAATGTTTTATTTTGGTATAAGTTTTATTTTATCGAATTTATATAAATTTTCGTCATTTCTTTACTTAGAAATATTGTAATGAAATTTCAGACAAAAGCTCAGTTAAGCTTAACGGAGAGATGAGAATACGGCTGCTAGCTGTTTTGGAGAGAAGTAAAAAATTAATTGCGAGATTTTGTAGCCTATAGATTTTAGCATAGAAGCTCATATTCAAGCGCTGAAAGATTCAGAGCTGTAACTAGTCTGAGAGTTGGTAATAATTGCAAGATTCAGTAAGAACTGACAACGGTCAAACAACATTGTAATTTCAATTGAAATTTGTAATAGAACCAAATATTTTACTAAGCTTTTTTATATAAGAATATAAATAGTAAACCTCCAATTCTGCTAAGCCAAAGGCAATAAACAACCGAGTAGGAAGTTAATCAAAGTCGGTACTTGATAAATATAAACATATATAAAACTGGCACAGAGACATGTTGCGGAGGGAGCGTTGCCCTTTCCCTCAAAACTAACTTAAAGTTTCAGTTTTTTCTATTTAAATTTTAGCTGCGTTAGGCCCCTTAATTTCTTTTTTAGCCCCCCCCCTGCATCCTAACTTTCTTATCCTTTCTAGGTCACTGTATATATATATATATATATATATATATATATATATATATATATATATATATATATATATATATATATATATATAAATATATAAAAATATAAATAAATATATATATATATATATATATATATATATATATATATATATATATATATATATATATATATATATATATAAATATATATAAATCTCAAAAAAAAATTGCATTTTTTTTTGAGATTTAGTAACTCTTCCTGATGATCCAGCAATGGTGAAACTTCAAGTCGAAGATAAAAGTTAGATAAGTGTTTTTTACTAATTAATTATTGCTCTGTTCTTTAAGAACATTGAGCACTCTATTTGTAAAATACACTAACATAATTTACATATATATATATATATATATATATATATATATATATATATATATATATATATATATATATATATATATATATATATATATATATATATATATATATATATATATATATATATATGTAACACTATTTTATTTAAATAACAAGTAATAACACTTTTTTGTATAACAGTTTAATGAATGCTTTCGAGTCTATTCCGTAAGCGCACATTCCGAAACGCTCCTTCCGTAAGGAACTGTTTCACAAGTATTCTTTCGAAATGATTTGTTTCGCAAGTTTCATTTCGTAAATAATTTTTACGGAATTATTATTATCTATTTTTTTCGTATAATGCATTACGGAAGGTGAATTTGCGCAAGTACAACTTCCGCAATAGCAACTTGAAATACGAAAGATAAAAATGCGAAATTCTTGTAAGTTTTTGTTAACGGCGAACAACCCAAGAATCAACACTAATTTTTTGAAAAACAAAGCAAAACCATAAATTTAGTTAAGTTTTGAAACCAGCCCATTTTTTCAAAAGGAGGGTGACAGCCCTCCTACTTACTCATTCCCCCATCCCTAGTTACGGGCCTGAATCTAATATAATAAGTATACTTATTATATTCTATTTTATTAATTATAAAGAATTTTATGATAAGTTATTATAAAATTCTTTATAATTATTAAACTGCTTATTATTAAAATTCTTTATAATTGTTAATTAAATTATTTACATATTATTAATAAGTATACTTATTATAAAATAGTTCAATTAAAAGAGTTTCTCGTCTAAATGTAGAAGTTAAACGATTTATTGATATTGAAGGTTTTTTTAAAAATATAAATACAACTCCTTTTCTTTGTAAAATAGTAAAAAAATGATGCTATGTTATCCCATATTATGATGCAAATAACAAATAAACAAAGAATTTTGAACAAATCGCATTTGAAAACTACGTTTTAATGTCTAAACTACGTTTTCATGTCTAAACTATGTCGGTTTGTTAATAAAAATTAAACAAGGAGATTGAATGAATTGAGTTTCTTATTATGGTAAAAAGGTAGTTTAAAATATTTTCATTTCGAAAAATTTATAATTTTTAAAAATAAAGAAATAATAAGAAAAGAGCAAAGTTTTTGTTAAAATAAAATCTACACAAGTAGGGTTGCCAGATGTCCGGCTTTTACGAAGGAGAACACAGTAAAAAGATTTATTTTTACAGGTTTGGCGCTGTATTCTCCTCCGTAATTGCAGGACGCCCGACAACTCTATACACAAGCACCTTTCTAGGGTTTGGCGGGAAAATGTTTGCGAATCAAAATGTTGAATTTCATTTACAAACATACACAATTCGAATATTTATAATACTAAAACTCGTTTACAAAACATTCGATTAAATGTATAGTATATCATATAGTATACATGTATACATTGCATACATGTGTTATTGTAGTATAATACAAGTGTACGTATATAATCAGTAATATCATGAGAAAAATAAACAGATAAAATAAAACTTTGCATAATACGTATCTAGAGTTGAAAAATACGTATCTGCATAATATCTAAAACATTGATAAAAAAACAAAAAAAAAACGTTGATATAAAAGCGGAAACGAAAAACGAAATAAGAAATGGTTAACTGCCAAAGAACTACACAAGTTTTTAAAAATTGATGGTCTCCTAAAATATATCTCCTAAAATATCTCCTAAAAATAGAAAGAAACTAACTATACTGAGTCTGAACTATTAAATCGCACTAATTCTACCATGGAAGCCGATACTTAAGAAGATTAGCCTGAGCCTCTAAATATATGGTGTTCAACTCAGTACAACACAAACTTTCAAATTATTATTAACATTATTTCTTACTTAAATTGAAACTTTGCATTGCTTTTTTCATCAAATTTGCATTGTTTTTTCATCAAATTGTTAATTGAGATAACTCAGGATAATATCTCAATTGTTAATTGAGATAAATATATCGTCATAAAAGCAAAAAAAGTTTTATTTGCTAAGTTAAAAATAGCGTGTTTTTTTTTTGCGTGTGTTGCTATTTTTTCTTTAAAAATTTTTATTCTCCAAAACCATTTATTCAGAATATGAGCTATTTATGAGTAGAAACTTTTTATCAAAACCATACTAATAAAAAGAAACTTCTTTTATCATTATTTGATTTAAAATAAAAAAGCCAACACTCTATATATCTGACAAGTATGTGGTAGGGACGTCAACTAAACAATACCCATTTACCCTATTATTTCTCTACCAGTATATTTCAAATACATATAATTCAAATACCAAGGGTATTTGTGTTATCACATAAAATATTGTGTTTCTTTGCAACTTTTTTTATCTCTAAATTGCAAGTTTTAAATCTGGTGCAAAGTGTTTTGTGTCTTTTTAAAATAATTCGCTTGCCTCCAAATATAACAATGATATATTGAGATGATATATCCTGGATTTAACTAAAAAATGAGCAGGTAATTTAATCCACTTTAACCATTACACTAAAATGAAATGAAACTAAAATGAAAACGTCTAAATCCCGTAAATTACATTCGTAAATCAAACTAAACAAACCTTTTTGCACGCTTTCGCTCTTTCTAGAATTATACGTTTTTGGCTCCCCAGGGGAGTGCGCCTCTCAGTTTGCGCAGTGTTTGCGCAGTGTTGAGTTAATTTATGTTTTAACAGTTTAAGAGATAAACTTAAACCAGTTCGAAAAAGAACTTTAATCAAACTGTTCCTTAAATAAAAAAACGTTTGGATCAGTTTTATTGCATTTGACAAACTTATTAAAGATCCCAACAAATATTATCTTTAATGTTTGTCTTATATTACAGCAATATAAAACTTTTGCATTTAATGTAGATATATTTATGTTAGACTAAGTTGCTCATTTATTCAGATAATTTGATTATTTTTTAATAAAAATTGATAGTTTTGTTTCTTTTTACATTTTTTATTCAAAATAATGAATAACTCAAATTAAAGTAATAGTATTAATATTTAACATTTTCAAATTTACCTTAGGTATATAGGCGTATTTTAATTTTATTATTTTGTAATTATCCTGTTTTAAAAAATATAAGTTTGAGAAACATACTCAAGTATCAAAAATTAAAAAATTTTTTTTTGTCATGGGCCCTAAAAAAAGTACCCTATCTTGGGACCCATTGGCATACACTATATAAATAAGATTAATACATTAAGTATCAAGTTTATTTTTCTAAAAATTTTGTGCGTTGTTGATAGTTTTGAGAAACATTAAATTTATTTTTCAAAAAAGTTTTTTTTTGTGCGTTGTTGACAGTTTTGAGAAACATTAAATTTATTTTTCAAAAAAGTTTTTTTTTGTGCGTTGTTGACAATTTTGAGAAACATTAAATTTATTTTTCTAAAAAAGTTTTTTTTTGTGCGTTGTTGACAGTTTTGAGAAACATTAAATAAAAATGTAATAGTAATGATAAGTAACCGATTTTTTTTTTACTTTTTTAAATAAAATTCAAAAAGAAAAAAGAAACAAAAAATAAAATAAAATAAAGAGAAATAATATCATTAATAAAATTTTTTTTTATAGTAAATAATCCAATTAGTGGTGTTAAGAATCTCAATTAATCTCAAAATTCTCTTTTGATTTAGAACAAATCTTGACAGATTCTGAACAATTTTTGAAATACAGAATAAAATTAATGTGGCTAGCATGAGTAGAGTGACGATTGTCTAGGTTTTTACGTAGGAGAGCGCAGCGCCAAACTAATTAAAACTAAAATTTTCATTACGTTCTTCGGAAAAGCAGTGGCAATGGTAACCCTAAGCATAAGTAAATTATTTGTAACTAGAATATTTATAAAATTTTCTGTACGACTAAAGTTATTTCTGTAAACTAAAAATAAGTATTTTTTAAAGTCTGAGTGAAATCTTTATCCTTCTATACTGTGAATAAAAACAACTAACAAATTGAACTTTTACAACTCGTCAGCATAATGCACCAATTAGTGCATTACGCTGACAATTAGTGCAATCGTTCTACAAATATTTTGATTAAGACTAAGTATTTTATTAAGACCTAAAAATTTAAGTTGTTTTTGACCTACTCTAAATATTAAGACATAAATTTTAGTTGTTTTTTAACCTACTTTCTATTATATAATTCCACATATTATAATTCGCTACTTATTTATTGGCTATAATTTATTATATTATTCTTTGCATCTTGAAGGCAAATACTTCACTCATTTTTTGAAAAAAATTTTAAACATAAAGTAAAAAAGAATTCTATTTAAACTTCTATTGAAAATTTTGTAAATTTCTATCAAAATTGCGATAAAGGGATTTTGTTTTAAGCATGTTTACAATATATAAAAAAAGATTTTATATACTTTTTATAATTAAAATTTTTTTTATAAAAACTATACTAATTTCTTTCAAAGTTTTAATTTTAGTAGACCCATACGTACAAAAAGTGCATATGATATTAAAGAAATTTTTATTCAAGAAATATATTAAACATACTTAAAAAAGTATAAAGCTTACTTTTATTAACGCATAGTAATAATAACCAGCCAATCACAAAAATCTTAATAACCATAATCCAACATCTTAACCAATTTTATATAATAACATATGCGCCAAACAAAGCGCTCGGTTTTAATTAACCATTAACAATTTTAATGTTGCATAAGAAAAAAAGATAAACTCTGCATAACGTTCGCCATTTTTTCTGCAGCTATTTCTTGTATACACCTGCCTAGCAAATACATTGGAAGCGTGAGCATCCGAGCGTGACAGTATTTTAGTTTATTTAAGCGAGCGTATAGTTTTATCAGACTTGTTGAAGGAAAGGTTGAGAGTTCTTTATTTTTGATTTTTTCTTGTTGCTTTTTTCTTTTAACTTGAAATAGAGTTTTTAAACAATAGTTAGTAATATTTTAAATATAAGAGAGTAACTTGTCAAATATGGTTTTAATGTTTCGTATTATGTTTAGTACAAGTCTCTTGCGAGTCGTTTGTGCTTCTTGTTTAAACGAGTTTAACAAACATTTATTTGTTCTTGGAATGAAATCAAAATGAACTTTTCACAATGAAGTAATGAACAAAAAAATTTTCATAGGTTTATTTCA
Organism: Hydra vulgaris; assembly: GCF_038396675.1. Lineage (NCBI taxonomy): Eukaryota > Metazoa > Cnidaria > Hydrozoa > Anthoathecata > Hydridae > Hydra > Hydra vulgaris. The sequence goes on along the minus strand of NC_088925.1, from coordinate 14,733,271 downwards.
TAGTTCTTTCAATTTGCATTAAATTCGGAAATTTTTGAACTTAGTTAGGTTTATAGCAAATCTTATAATTATTTTTTCCTTACAATTATTGATTTAATAGCCATTAATATAAAGATATTAAATCAAATTTACATTTCATTCAACAACTTATAATTCATAATTGGAGGATTTATTTTATATTTATTTATAAAGTATTATTGAGGTTATTATTTTAGTGAAAAAATTAGTAAGTTTGCCATATATGCCAAATGCCGTATGTGAAACTTTATCTTTTTAAATACAAAAATTTAAATTTTATGTACATTTGAGTCAACTAAACTTATTCTCGTTTTGCAAAATAAAAGCATTTGCACTCACAAAAATATTTTGATACAGTTTTTAGAATTTCGAAAGTGAGGAGCTTTTAGCTGTTTAGTTTTTTTTCAGTAGTAGGAGAGAAAAATTGGCAAAGTGCTTTAAGGTGGTAGAGCACAATTAAAATACAAATTTTCGATCAAAATATGAAAAAAAAAAATTTTATTCATCTTATTCAAAATTTTATCCTCTTTCTTTTGATGTAAGTATGGAACTGAAACTATTTTTGGAAATGTGTTAAAAATCTACATTTGCAAAATAATTTACCTTAGCAACACCATAGCAACCACAAGCATACCCTCGTTTATCATATATGTTGAACAAAATTGCAAGCTAATTTGTCTTTTTGTTTTGTCTATTATGCTTGTAATTGTTTACTTATCAACTTTGCTTTTAAAGAAATTTGAATTTTGAGAATTTTGCTGTAGCACGATATAAAGATTCATGTTGTTATTGTTGTACTAGACCCTATTTTTGTTAGTATTGTATTAGAGATTTATTGTTAATTAGTAATAAGTTATAAGATCTATCATAAATAACAAATAAAAAAGATAATGAACTCTAAAAAAATAAATAAACAAAATATTAGCAGAAGAAAAAAGAGAGCATGGAATGGCATAGTTCCAAAGAATGTTAAAGTTTTTGAAAATTCTTGTATCAAGTCTATATGCTCAAGTGAAAGAAAACTTTCTTCAAAAACAATAACTGAATTATCTACTAATTCTTTTCTCCAAACAGAAGACTTTTTTGTTATTGTACATTTTTACCTACTCAAAAGCATTTTGCAAACTCTTGTATGTCCAGAATGTTTTTGCGACATTGTCGTAAAAGATAATATTTTTAAAAGACAAGGATTCTCTCATGTTCTAACAATAAACTGTGATAATTGTTCATGGAATAAAATAATTAATACTTCCCCAGAGATAAAGAAGAAGGAGGAAACTGAAGGTCGAAATACATACGAGGTAAATGTACGTTCTGCAATAGCTTTCCTTGAAATTGGCTGTGGTTTTTCATCAATAAGCACGTTTGTATCTTTAATGAACTTTAAATGTTAAGACTACAATAACGGTAAAGAAACAGAGAAAAAAACTGAGAGCCTTAAAAAAAGGATTCAGTAAGAATCTTGAAGCAAAGCAACCTCAAGACTCATATTTTTCAGGAGGATTTTAACATGATTTTACTGTTTAAATGTGATTTTTTCTTTATTTTGTACTTATTTTTGTTTTTTCTGCAAGTTGAGTTTTTCATATTTTATCAAGATTTCAAAACATAATTTTTTCTAATTGAATAAAGCTTTTGTTCTGAAATTTTCAAAACATATTCCTAACAACATTAGAATTCATAGATTTTATTTAATCATTTTCAAAACTCATTATTTTTAGTTTTAACTTCTTTTAACTGCTTGTAAATCGTAATAAATTTAACTTATCTTAAAAAATAGGTCATGTCTTTACATATATAAGGACTAATTAAAACTCTATCTGTTAAATGGAATAAAATAAGTTCATTAACAGATCTGCAAAGTTTAATTAATGGTTCTTAAGTCTAACTCAAGCTAATGTGTTTTGAAAACAAAGGAATTAGATCTTTATTTACACTGTTTTTGCGCCATTATGGGTTTTTGGTAAAGTTTTTCAATTTTTTTTTTTTGTAAAAACATTTCATTTCTCTTAGTGACGCATTTCTGCATATTTTTAAAACTATTTTTTAAATCTTTTATGAAAAGTGTCTTTTTTGTGCTTTACCACCTTAACCTTTGGAGCCTTCCATCAAAAAGTCACAAAAATCGTGTGGTAGACTCCAAAGTTAAATAAACTTTAACAAATTAACACTTTCGTAAAAACTAGAGCCGGTCCCCTTTTCTTAAGTAGTTTATAATTACTTAAGTTTGTATTTACTAGTTACTATTAATAGTAGAGGCTTTTTTTATCTTACAACTTTTTGAGTCGATTTCTTAGTTGTTAAAACTTTTATAAAATATTTTTTTAGATTTATGTTATAAATTTTATAACTGCACCGTTTCAAGATGTAATTGAGAACAATATCTTGTAATTTAGACATCACAATACGTAATTAAGAAATACAACATTTAATTTAGAAATCGTAGTATTTATTATAAAACACAACATGTAATTAAGAAATAGTAATATGTAATGAGAAATAAAACTGTAAATTAGAAATTGTAATATGTAATTGAGAATTCATAAATTGTAATTGCGAATGCACAATGTAAGTTTATAAATTGTTATAAAAGATCTTCTTAATAATATCAGCATTAAATTTAGCATCTGTATGCACCAGTGAGAATAACGGAATTGAAAGATTATTGTATTATAAGTTAATACACTATGACCTGAAAGTTTTTTATTAAACCAATTTTGTTTACATCCAGCTTGTCCAACTTTTCGGCATGAAATACATACAATAGAACTAGTTCAAAGAACACATTACGTTTTATCTTCATCAAATGCAAGAAAAAGAGTTGTTGAACGTGCTGACCGAAGCAAAGATCGGGAGACTCTACAAAATTAAAAGTACAAATAATTTTTTTCTGATTATCTACATTACAAACCTTTCTTAATTACAACAATCATGTTCTCAAATACATCTAACATTTATCAGTTACAATTTTTATGTAATCAATTACATCTGGCGCATCTTAATTACAAGTTTCATGTTCTCAGTTACATCTTACGTTTCTTGATAACAACTTTCGTGCTCTCAAATTAATCTTAAAAAGGCAATGGACAGTTTATTGCAAATAGTTACATCTTTTATGCTCTTAACTGTATCTTAGAAAGGTAGTGGACGGTTTATGGGAGTAACCATTTAATGGCACACTGTCTACACATCTAAAAATAAATAACTAGAACAAATAATATAAAAATAAAAACATACACGTGAGTATTTTTTTAATTTTATATTATTTGTTCCAGTAATCGATAAAACCTAAACATAAAAAGTTTTATATTGATGAAGTAAAGCAGCACCAGGCTTTCCTATGCTAATGATAGGCGTGGCTGCAGTTAAATCAAAATTTTAAAGATAAAAGAGTTTACTATAGGAGCATAAACTACATCCTGCGACAATTTATTCCAACAATTTGCAACCATAAAACAATCGGGGTTTTAAACATCGGGTATTTCTTCTTAAATTTTAAGTCAAGTTTTATGAAATAGACATCTCTTTTGGATTATAAAACTTACAATGCAGTGTAAGATCACTTCAATTTCTGCGTTCTTCAAGTGTAGTTAAATCAAGTATTTTTAGTCTTTGATCGTAACTTATAATATTTAATTGACAGTATTGTCTTTATTATACATTGTTGAACCCGTTCAAAAAAAGCAATTTTAGATTCAAAATGAGGACACAAGGCCTGCAAACTAAACTCTAGATGTGGTTGAACATAGACCTGATACAGTTTTTTTCAAAGCTGAAGGCTCCGGCAACGAAATAATTTTTGAGGCAACCAAGAATTCGATTGCCAGCCGAAGCTGCTGCTTTTACTTGTCCGTCAACATGGTGGTTGTCGATTATTAGTATACCAAGGTCGCGCTCAACTAATGTTGTAGAAAGATTGCGTCGGTTAATGTTAATATCAGCCACGGTTTAGATGTGTGTTGATTTGTTGTTGCGACAACCAATGTGTGTTACTTTGAACTCTCAACTTTGAAGTGCATAAACCAGTTGTACAATCAATTGACAGCGCTGTCGACGTGTGTTTGCTTTCAAGTTTTTTCATAATCAGAGGAAGAATGATTGGTTTCAATAACAAGAACCATCTTGCAGTCATTGGCGTACAATTTGGTATGTTTACTGTTGCGGTCAAGTCATTGACAAAGAGTACAAATTAAATTGGTCCAAGAACTGAACTTTGAGGGACGCCACTAATCATGCTTTTCCATTCGGACGTTTATTTTTTAATGATAACTGGTGGTTGTCTGCTTGGTAGTCAAGCAGTAATACAGTTTAATACCTGGCCCCAAACGCCATAGGTATAAAGCTTATCAAAAAGTCGTTTGCGTTGAGGCACTGTGGTAAATGCTTTAGCAAAGCCGGAAAAAGTAATGAAAGAAGAAATTTGATTTTGCGCTATCAACTCGAAATTAACTTACGTTATGTAGTTAGCAGGTTTTCTCTCTTGTATAACAAAATTAGATTTCCATTCAAACAGAGATTTTAAATTTTTGATGGGTTGTATCGTTTGGATTGTTGAATAAATTTCCATTTAATGAAGTGTATAAAGTTTTTTTATTTTACTTTTTGAATTTTTGGTGGGCCAAAAATTCGCTACCTTATAACTGATAAAGATTTTGTTAAAATAATGAATAGCAAGAAGAAAAATGCTGTGTTGTTGTTTGTGGACGTTGTAAAAAAACTTGGAAAATAATAAAGCCAAAAACTATGTAGATTTAGTTGATAAAAAGTCTTTAGTCTGTGACTAAAAGTCTTCGTGATCTTGGGTGCAAAATGAGTATAAAACTAAATTTTATAAGTAATCTTGACCAATTTCCTAAAAATCTTGGAGATGTGACTAAAGTGCAAGAAGAGTAATTCTATCAAGATCTTAAGAAATTTGAAGATCATTACTAAGGTTGTCAGGGCAAACACATGATGGCATACTACTGTTGGAGCATCTATCGAGATGATTTAGAAAAACTTTACAAAAGAAAGAACCATAAACAAAAGTTTCTTCCCGAAAAAATATTTTTTGTTAAACAATATTGCATGCAATCATTTTCAAAACTAAAGTTTACACCATTTTTTTATAAATCATCAAAAAGTTATATGGTTGGATGATATAGTTGGATGATACCAAACAATGTTCATTTTATACATAAAGTTACTATTATTATTTTTTAAAGATTTATAGTTTTTAATATGTCTTGATGCCAATATCACCATTACCCAGGGCCGGTTTAAGGATTATTTTTGGTAAATGTGAAATCAAGGTTTAACGCCACCTATCATAAAAAAATATGTGTGTGTTTATTGTAAACTTACCCCAGTAACATTTTAAAGTTACGTTATATCTTAATCGGTTACAATTGGTAACAAGGTTACATTCTCTGACTTTTAATTAAATATTAAGTAAATAAACTTGATAATGCAGTAAATGTTTGTTTATCGTTACCGTATTGCTAAATTTATTTAATTTTTTATTGTAAAATAGCTTTGTCTCAATTGGTTGCTTTATCACGAAAAAAAATATAAAGTTTCAGTACGCAAGCTTCTCAAATGTTTTTTTTTTTAACTTTATAGTGTAACCAATTGAGACTTAACGAAACGTAACTAAATCTAGATTTGAGACGTAACTAAAATATGTCTCAAACTAAAGTTATGTTACGTCATAATTTGTTACACTTTAAAATAAAAAAAAGACGTAATGTAACGTAAAAAAATTATATTTGTGACGTTTTTAATTGCGTTAACGTAATTAAAATACGTCAATTAAATACATTTAAGAATTAAAACGTTTTAATTCTTAATTTTTTTACGTTACGTTACTTCCGTTAGGTTATACTTTTAAAGGTAATAAGTACCTTAGATTTCTTTATCGTACCGTTAGTTATTTTAAGGGAGATGCACTCCCAAAAAACTTCAAAAATTCAAAAAAATTTTTTTAACTGTTTTAAATACATTAAAATATGGGGATTTCAAAAATCATAGTGGCTATGTCTAAAAATTCCTCTAAGTACCAAAATTTTGCATTTTTAAAGTAGTAACTATGTCGTTTTTCAAAAAATATAAATTTGCATCTTGTAGTCCACTTCAATAAATTTTATCTAAATGAAAATTTAGGTAAAATTTGCAACTAAAAATCTTTTTTAGTTTCTTGTTAGATTTAAAAAGCTTCTTGGTAGATTTATAAAACTATAAGTAATAAAAAATAGTTTTTAAGTTAGTTTCAGCTCAATTTTTTTCGCAACAGAAATAAACTTTTTTAAAGTTTTTAAACATGGTAAAAGTAGATAGAATTAAAGCAAGAACAAAACGAGCAGTAAAAAGAAAAAGGATTTTTAATGGAAATGTGTTACATGGCAGTGAAATTTTAAATAATTTAAATCACCTTTTAAATGATAATATTGAATCTTTTGTTGATAAACAAACAAACATCTTTAAAACGTCGACTTCTTTTTTTCGCAAGCTTCAACCTATTTTGAACTTAACACCACAAAAGAATGCTTATGTCCAAAACAAAGATGTGATAGGTAAAAGAATAATTGACTGTTCTATTTTTCAGATGCTGTATCAGTTTTAAGTTGCCCCACTTGCTTTCAAACAACTTCAGCAATAACTGAAAACATTAGCAAAAAGCGAGGACTTGCATGTGAACTTTTAATTTTTTGTTCAAAATGTAAATATAAAAATAACTTTTATACTTCAAAATTATAAAATCAAAAATGAATCTTTGATATAAACACACGTAAAATATACACAATGAGAACTCTTGGAATAGGATGTTCTAGAATTCAAAAATTTACAACCCTCATGAACATGCCAAAACCAAAGACGCCAAAAAACTATGATAAACTTGTTTTAAAAATAGCTAATATTACAGAAGAAGTTGCACAGGAAACAATGGCTGATACTGTAGCTGAATTAAGACAAAATTGTCAAAATGAAGATTTTGATATTGGTGTATCGTGTGATGGAACATGGCAGCGTAGAGGATTTTCCTCATTGGATGTACTCTCATTGGACAGTGGAAAAGTTTTGGATGTTGAGGTAATGAGTTGATTTTGCAGAGGGTAGAAATCCTACTGCTTATGCCAAGTGGAAAAATTTACATATTTGTAAAATGAACTTCATTGGTTCTGCAAGCGGAATGGAATGCGAAGGAGCCAGTCGCAGTTTCCAGCGATCGATTCAAAAACATAAACTAAAATATGTTTACTTTTTGGGTGATGGAGATAGTAAAAGCTACAATATTGTCAAGGATGTTTATCCTTACACTCAAGTATCTAAATTGGAATGTGTTGGACACTATCAGAAGAGTGTTGGAACCTGACTTCGAAAATTAAAAAAAAAGTGAGAGGACTAGGTGGTCGTGGAAAATTGACAGATGCAACAATTGATCGATTGCAAAAATTTTTGGTGTGGCAATTAGACAAAATACTGGCGATTTAGTTGCCATGACATCATCAGCACTTGCAACTTTTTTCACATGGCATCATCGAAAGATAACAACTAGCACTACCCACATTGTCATTTGTCATTGCAAGTAGTTGGTGTAAATTCAACAGAGACAAAGTTAATAAAACCAATACTTACAAGCCAGGCCCTGACCTTCCTTTAGAGGTTGTATACAAAATCAGACTTGTTTTTGAGGACCTCACTAAAGATGTCGAGCTTAAGAAAAGCCAAATAATAAATTGCATCGTCAAAAATTAAGGGCAAAAAAATTGAAGAAAAGTGACAAAATCTTAGAAAATGAAGGCAAATTATATGAAAAAGGAGATTTTTAATTTAAATTAGAGTCTTATATGTAATATTTAGTATGTTTGGAGATTTTTTAATTTAATAATATTATGTTTTTAGCGTTATCTCAGTTTGAGTTTTTTCAATATGCCGGCCAATATTGCAAGAGAACCGCTTAAGCTTTTTGTCTCAAATTTTCAGCTCAATTTTCTCAATTTTCAGCTCAATTTTTTCAAAATTTTCAGTCTCAAATTTCCTTTTAATAAGGCCTGTGTTTTTAACGGAACAGAATTTTGATATGTCAAGAAAAAAAATAGTATGGCTGTTTTACCTTTTCAAAAATTGATCTTTTTTATAATACCATTTTTGGCGGACATGTCCTCAGACCCAGATTTTTTTTTTCCAAATCTGTTCCATTTAAAACACTCATGCAACTATTCTAAATTTAATACCAAAGTTTCACTTTGCCTTTTTAATAGTTTTTGCTGAATCTTGGCCGGCGCAAATCATATTTTCTGCTAATTTTGGTTGTTTTTTTGGGGTATATGCAACAATCATCGACCAAAAAAAAAAAGAAAAATGTAAATTTTTTGTTTTCATTATATTGTATGTTAGATTACTTAAAATGTTTTCTTTTATTGTCTATATTTAAATTTGGAGGTACTATTTTTTTTTGTTTTCGTTACGTTACTTTAAAGCTTTAAAAGTTATATTTACCTTTAAAAAGTATTTTTAAAAAAAAAACCAAAAGCGTGGGTTAATTTTTAAAAATACTTTTTTAATTACAATATTTTAGACAAGCGTGTTATTGCGTTTTCACAAATCAAATACATAAATAATCAAATACTTAAATAATATTGTAAATAAAACAATTTTGTTATATACCGTAGCTCATGATCATTAGTTACGGTTTTAAGAATGTGTTGGTCGAGAAATTTGTAACTAAAGAAGATTTTTTTTTTAAACTGCTAAATATTATCGTTTATTCTAATTGTAAAATAGGTTTGTTTTAATTAGTTAATATTTTTTATTTTGTAACTAATTTGTCGCGAAAAAAAAAAGTTTCAATTCGCAAAGTTACGTTTCTTTTTTGCAACGCAACTTAACGTTAAAAAAAATCTATATTTTAGACGTATTTTAACTACGTCTCATTTCTAGATTTTGTTACGTTACGTTACGTTTTTTTTGGTCAGTAATACAAGCGTAACACTTCACGAGTTTTTATAAACCCAGAAGCTAAAATGTATATAAAATTTCAACCTTTCTTAAGATGTTTATTATATTATTACGTATATTGATTAGCTTTAGCTAATTATGTGTATAGTTGAATTTTGTGTGCAATATAAGTTTCTCTCACTGTAAATTCGTGAACTTCCTGTGCAATATATGTCTCTCTCACTGACTTGATATGACTTTTCTGTCTCACTTAAATGGATCTCTGTATATAGTAGCGTTCTCTCTATACATAAGTTTATGTGTATATGAAAAAGAAAGTATAAATACTATAGATTACATGTATAAATACTATAGATTACAAATTTTTGTTTCATTAGATCAAAATGTTACGTGTTATTACGTAACACTTTTCACGTAGCGTTACGCTACAATGTTACGTCTCGGTACGTAAAAATAACGGACATTTAGCACGTAACGTGCAAAATGTCCGTTATTTAAAAAAAATCAAATTTCCCAACTAAATTAACTAAAAGTTAATTGATGGGGTGTCAAAAACCTTCACAACCAACCACCTCACTTCTTCACGCCGGCATCTTGTTTAATTTCTGGATATTTTTTATTTTTGCGGTATTTTGCGGTACAATGATCATGTATTAACAATTTTTTTTTGAAAATTCTGATAGAATTCTAATTAAGGTTCATGGTGTCGATTCTGTCAGAATTTTTAAAAACAATTTTTTTTCTTTGGCGCCTCTTAGACATCTGCCGCCCGCTACAAACTGTCCTCCCCCCCCCCCCTCTCGGCCCTGAAAAATGGTCGACTTTTTATTTAGCTAAAAATATATTATTAATATATTAATTGTATTTATAATACAATTAATTTATATAATATAGTTGTTAATAACTATATTATATAAATAATTATATTATATATAATGTAATTAGTTTATACAATATAGTTATTTATAAATATATTATATAAATTAATTATATTATATATTTATTATAATATTAAAAAATATTTTATATATTATTATTATGTTAAATAAATTATAAAGGGACAAGTATGGCGAAAGGGACAGTTTGTCCAAGGCGACTGATGTCCAAAGAGAGCCAAAGAAAAAGAAGGTATCTAAAAAAAAAAAAATAAACTGGTCCTTTCTCTAAAAATATAGGAAAATTTTGAGAAATAGAGGAGCCAACCTGGTTTTTCTGTCCTAGGCGGCAAAAAGGCTATCGACACCCATGGTAGTATTATTTAGACTTAAAATTTAGTCGGCTAATTTAAATTAGCTAAAAAGTTAGTCGAATATTTATGGTAAGACTAAAACTTTAGTCGACTAAATTAGTTAACTAAAAAGCTAGTCGACTAATTTTAATTAACTAAAAAGTTAGTTGACTAATTTTATTTAAATGAAAAGTTAGTTGACTAGTTTTAGTTAACTAAAAAGTTAGTCGACTATATTTAGTTAACTAAAAAGTTAGTCGGCTAGTTTTAGTCATGGTTTTTTTAGTTTACTTAGTTACAATTTTTAGATTTCGTCACAACACAACAGCAATTTGCCATCTTTCTCTTTTTCTGTTGCCCTCTCATAGGTTGATGCAAACAGTAAAATAACTAAAAAAAAACAATGCTTAGACAAGTACCGCTTTCAAGATGCTTAAATTTAGAGTTAAACAATCAACCAAATATAGTATTCAACTTTTTCAAGTTCTTTGTATGATTTTCTAAATATATATTTTATGGAACTCTTAGTTAAATTAAACGAATAAAACATAAAAAAATTTATATAAAGTTTCATTATGTATAACATTTTACGTAAAATTCATTAACAACATTTGACAAAAACTAGTTTACCAGCTTTTCCAAGCACTCTGACTCTGCGATCCTGCAAAATTATGTCTGCTTTAACTCCTTTTATAAATTTTCTATTGATGTTTGCAAAACAATGAATATTGACAACGATCTTCTTCTTCGATACTTAACCAACTCTTAGGAAATATAATACCCAACTCACGAGTTTCTTCAAGATCTTCATGGATACCAAGAAACTCAACAATAATGAATGCCATGATATATATATATATATATATATATATATATATATATATATATATATATATATATATATATATATATATATACATATATATATATATACATATATATATATATATATATATATATATATATATACATACATATATATATATATATATATATATATATATATATATATATATATATATATATATATATATATATATATATATATATATATATATATCTTTGTATGTTAATTAGCTATTAAATGTAACAATGATCTTACATCAATCCAAGTTAGTAAAGTTTTTTGACACAGTTTAACCATAGTTTAACCATAAGATTTCTTCTGCGTTTTGATTTTTGCGCTGTTTAAAACGCATGGTAAGCTTTCGCGTTCCGCTAGTTCACTGTTTGTTTTACAACGACGGGCAGCCGCAAATGGTTTGCTATAGGTTAGCTTATAGTTAGTGTGCGCTGCTAACGGACCTTTCTCACTGGATTGAAGTAATTCGTCCGTAAGAATATTTAAATAAAACGTAAAGAATGTTTCAAAATAAACAAATTTTATATACTGTAGAAAACGCAGTAAAGAAAGTGCCAGTTTGTGTAAGTTTTCACATATACATAATATAATATTTTTAAAATAATATTTTATAGGCTGTCAAGTCATGTTTGCTTGAAAATGTATACGTTCTTCCACCTCCGGCGTAAATTCCCAGCAAACATGGTTTTAGCGGATTTGCAGAGGACCTATATAGGTATTTTTTTAGCGGTTCATTAGAGTTTTGCTCATCGGTCACTTGGTAGACCATTAGTGGCAGTCGCTCTAAATGGCAAGCCGATAACTTTCCGATATGTTAATAGCTAGCCACTATCACTATCATCGGCTAACCACTTATGGCGGCTGCCACAAATGGTCGACTAGATAACCGATAAACAAAACTACAGTGATCCACTCAAAATGCCTGTATAAGTCCACTAAAGTTCCGCTTTAGAATGTTTGCTGGGTATTGCGTCAAGTACTAGAAATACCATTATCAAAGGAAGATAAAAGAATGTAAGTCTGCAACGTTATTCCAAAGCATAAATTCTCACCAGTTTTTATGATTTACCATCTTTTTAATTTTTTCATTATCAAAAACATAACAAATAAAAAAAGAACATTTTTAAAACTTTTTTACAGTTCATTGAATTTTTTAAATATTATAATTAAAAGATTATGACATTTTAATAAAAGGATTTTTTTATTCATTATTCTACAAATTTTAACTTAATCTTTAATTATAAAATTAAAACGATTTGGTTAGTAAAGTAGTGTGGCAAAGTAAGTAACGAAACACAAAAAATGAGCATACAAAATTTTATTGTTCTCCATGACAAAACTCGAACCCATGTAACTCAAACCGTCATAAGTTGTCTTAACCAAGCTGGAATCACAATAATTTGCTACACCCTATACTCACCAGACCTAGCTCCATCTGATTACTGGCTATTCGACTTTATAAAACAATCTTGATAACGATACTGACGTTGAAAGCCAAAAAAATCCGCATAACGGAGCTACTTCAAAGTTTACCAAAAGAAGAGTATAAACGTTTGACAAATGATTTGAAAGCATATAAATTTGTATAGATAATGATGAGTATTATTTTATCATTTGTCAAAATTAATTAAAAAAAATCTAAAATTAAAATAATCCTTTTCATTTTTTTTATAGGGGAGTTTTAATAACTTTCCTCACGACCTAGGTATTATATAAAAATCACAAATATCATATATATATATTATACAACATCAAATAATTGTTATATATTTTTAATTATAATATAATTGCATCTACAAAGTACTGCGGTTAAAATTAAAACAGTACAAGTTCAATTTTTTTCATTCAAAAAATTGAAAACTACGCAAAGTAAAAAAAAAGTTGTTTTTTAAGTCAAGTATTGCCTATGAGACACCACCGAACAGACTTGCATAAACCACGGTGAGCGTAAATAATTCTGTAAACCTTAACTGCCTCCTTAGAAACGCAAAATGTGCATTGTGCAATGTGCCTAACATTCCAGTTTTTATTGAATTATTAAAAGATCTTTTCAATTACAGAAAAATGACTACCTTAAAACTTAAAAAAAACTTATGTCAAGATATTACAAGTTACATACTAACTTTAATAAATTCAATGGAAAAAATACTATTTAAACCAACGATAAGAGCAAAATCATTCAAATCGAACAAAGTCATTCAATTGAAGTCATGGATAGAAAAAAACTTAAAAAAGTTCTTCAAAAAAAACCAAACAAACTGACCATGTTTCTAAACGAAGCAGTGCTTCGTTCGAAAGGCTTTCGAGGAATAATAACAGAAGACTTGAGCTTGTTGACAAAATATAGTCGATTCTGGGAAAAACTACACAAATTAACGCTCGATCAGCAAAATATTTGGCTTAATTCACCAAACGAAAATAGAAAAGCGACGGAAGGTGAAGATTTCGAATGCGTTCTTCGCGATTTACAAGTAAAACAATTTATAAAACGATTGCCAATTAAGAAAGAAAGCAATAGATACGCTGTGTGTGGCGACTTTGCAGATCCGTTGTTGTTAGCAAAAAACTTTGGTTTGCCTTTAGGAAAAGCTGGCATTTACCGTACCGTTAAACAAGACATAATAATTAATACTGGATCAAAAAGCGATTTAGAAATCACGATTCAACACGAACTCGTTCATGCTTTAGACCATCTTAACAATAAAAGTAATTTTATCGACGATCACAAATTTCGTTCTAGTAACCAATTCCACAAACTTTTGAGCAACCTATACGATAACCACTTGGACGAAGAAAAAGACAAAGAAGTTTATAGAAAAATTTTTAATTCTATAGCGGTAATTATTGGTGATCCAAAACTTGCCAAACGGTTGGGCGGATCAGACCCTGCCAAAGAAATAATAGCTCATACAATACCGACATTATTTAAAAAGTGGAAACTTAAAACAGACACACAAGAAGACAGAGCTTCATACTTTATCTTACAGCATATAATTCAGGACACATACTGTAATTACATTGAATTAGAATTAAGAGATGGAAAAGTTAAACAAGCTTTTGAAAAAAAAATAGATTTTCTAAATGAACTCATCGAAAGGGAAAAAATATCTAATGATGATGTGGATAAATGTGTGATAAAATAACTTTCAGTGTAATGCCGCACGATGTACTGCACTGTAATTGAAAAGATCTTTTAATAATTCAATAAAAACTGGAATGTTAGGCACATTGCACAATGCACATTTTGCGTTTCTAAGGAGGCAGTTAAGGTTTACAGAATTATTTACGCTCACCGTGGTTTATGCAAGTCTGTTCGGTGGTGTCTCATAGGCAATACTTGACTTAAAAAACAACTTTTTTTTTACTTTGCGTAGTTTTCAATTTTTTGAATGAAAAAAATTGAACTTGTACTGTTTTAATTTTAACCGCAGTACTTTGTAGATGCAATTATATTATAATTAAAAATATATAACAATTATTTGATGTTGTATAATATATATATATGATATTTGTGATTTTTATATAATACCTAGGTCGTGAGGAAAGTTATTAAAACTCCCCTATAAAAAAAATGAAAAGGATTATTTTAATTTTAGATTTTTTTTAATTAATTTTGACAAATGAATAAAATAATACTCATCATTATCTATACAAATTTATATGCTTTCAAATCATTTGTCAAACGTTTATACTCTTCTTTTGGTAAACTTTGAAGTAGCTCCGTTATGCGGATTTTTTGGCTTTCAACGTCAGTATCGTTATCAAGATTGTTTTATAAAGTCGAATAGCCAGTAATCAGATGGAGCTAGGTCTGGTGAGTATAGGGTGTAGCAAATTATTGTGATTCCAGCTTGGTTAAGACAACTTATGACGGTTTGAGTTACATGGGTTCGAGTTTTGTCATGGAGAACAATAAAATTTTGTATGCTCATTTTTTGTGTTTCGTTACTTACTTTGCCACACTACTTTACTAACCAAATCGTTTTAATTTTATAATTAAAGATTAAGTTAAAAATTTGTAGAATAATGAATAAAAAAATCCTTTTATTAAAATGTCATAATCTTTTAATTATAATATTTAAAAAATTCAATGAACTGTAAAAAAGTTTTAAAAATGTTCTTTTTTTATTTGTTATGTTTTTGATAATGAAAAAATTAAAAAGATGGTAAATCATAAAAACTGGTGAGAATTTATGCTTTGGAATAACGTTGCAGACTTACATTCTTTTATCTTCCTTTGATAATGGTATTTCTAGTACTTGACGCAATACCCAGCAAACATTCTAAAGCGGAACTTTAGTGGACTTATACAGGCATTTTGAGTGGATCACTGTAGTTTTGTTTATCGGTTATCTAGTCGACCATTTGTGGCAGCCGCCATAAGTGGTTAGCCGATGATAGTGATAGTGGCTAGCTATTAACATATCGGAAAGTTATCGGCTTGCCATTTAGAGCGACTGCCACTAATGGTCTACCAAGTGACCGATGAGCAAAACTCTAATGAACCGCTAAAAAAATACCTATATAGGTCCTCTGCAAATCCGCTAAAACCATGTTTGCTGGGAATTTACGCCGGAGGTGGAAGAACGTATACATTTTCAAGCAAACATGACTTGACAGCCTATAAAATATTATTTTAAAAATATTATATTATGTATATGTGAAAACTTACACAAACTGGCACTTTCTTTACTGCGTTTTCTACAGTATATAAAATTTGTTTATTTTGAAACATTCTTTACGTTTTATTTAAATATTCTTACGGACGAATTACTTCAATCCAGTGAGAAAGGTCCGTTAGCAGCGCACACTAACTATAAGCTAACCTATAGCAAACCATTTGCGGCTGCCCGTCGTTGTAAAACAAACAGTGAACTAGCGGAACGCGAAAGCTTACCATGCGTTTTAAACAGCGCAAAAATCAAAACGCAGAAGAAATCTTATGGTTAAACTATGGTTAAACTGTGTCAAAAAACTTTACTAACTTGGATTTATGTAAGATCATTGTTACATTTAATAGCTAATTAACATACAAAGATATATATATATATATATATATATATATATATATATATATATATATATATATGTATATATATATATATATATATATATATATATGTATATATATATATATGTATATATATATATATATATATATATATATATATATATATATATATATATATATATATATATATATATATATATATATATATATATATCATGGCATTCATTATTGTTGAGTTTCTTGGTATCCATGAAGATCTTGAAGAAACTCGTGAGTTGGGTATTATATTTCCTAAGAGTTGGTTAAGTATCGAAGAAGAAGATCGTTGTCAATATTCATTGTTTTGCAAACATCAATAGAAAATTTATAAAAGGAGTTAAAGCAGACATAATTTTGCAGGATCGCAGAGTCAGAGTGCTTGGAAAAGCTGGTAAACTAGTTTTTGTCAAATGTTGTTAATGAATTTTACGTAAAATGTTATACATAATGAAACTTTATATAAATTTTTTTATGTTTTATTCGTTTAATTTAACTAAGAGTTCCATAAAATATATATTCAGAAAATCATACAAAGAACTTAAAAAAGTTAAATACTACATTTGGTGAATTTTGTAAATTTAAATTTACCTATCTTTAGAGCGGTATTTGCCTAAGCATTGTTTTTTCTTTAGTTATTTTAGTGTTTGTTGCAACCTATGAGATGGCAATAGAAAAAGAGAAAGATGATGGTATTGAGTCAATAGTAATGAAAACGAAAGACACAGTACTACCATAAGCGAACAAATCAGATATGTTACAAATGAAAAAGAGTCTTCTTCGAGTTAGAAATATATTTCTTAAGTTAATAGAACTTAAAATAACAATTCCTTGTATCTAATTATATTTTTGATATCTATTAATTTATGAATATGTTATATAGTTTTGAAACGAAAAAAAGATGATTAATTTAATTTATTGTGTTTTTGTTGTTTCAATACTGCAAATCGAATATTGAAATAATTCTTTTTTGGCTTTATTCATTAAAAAAATAAGTAATTAAACCACAAAAACGCAAATTAAAAGTCTAATGAATGTTTTTATTTCATTTTTAAAAATGAAAATATTCTGAATGTTTTTACCGGTTTTTGCATCCCATTTAAAAAAAACATGATATCCATTTAAAATAACTATGACATTTATTTAAAACATCGTGACAATCAATTAAATCCATTGCGATTTTTAATAAAAACATTTAACGCATGCGCAATCTCAACATTCTATATTATTCAAAAAAAAAGTTTTTTTATATTTATTTAAATTTATTTCTTTATTAATATTGTAATAATTTATTTTAATTTCGTGGAATTTATTTTAAATTTAAATGGATGTCATGTTTGTTTAAGATGTATGCAAAACCCCTTACATATTTTGTATACACATACTGTATTGGCAAAACAACCGTGACGTTCAATTAAAATATGCACGATGATAAGGGGTTGTCCATATGTCACGCTTTGATGGTGTGAGGGGGGGGGGGGTAGGACGGTTTAGTGGTTATGTGACGATTCATACAAAACTTTCTTCTAAAGTGTTACGATTTTGTGACGAGGGGAGGTCGAAAACGGTCAAAAATTGCGTGACGTTTATGAATTTATGGACGACCCCTAATTAAAACAACCATGATTTCCAATTAAAACATTTAGCGCATGTGCATATTAGATTTCCATTAAAACATGCAGCGAAATTCTGTTTGCCAAAATACGCGAAAATTCGTTTTGAGATTGGTCGTTGATCAAAGAAAAATTCAATCTGAAACTTGATTGTCGCAAAAACTCAATCTGAATCTTTATGCCGCGAAATTCCGTTTCCCAAAACATGCGAGATCTTGTTGTAAATCTAGTTGTTGATCAAGGAAAAAATCAACGTGAAGCTTCATAGTTAACAGGAAATAATCGAAACACAATACAATCAATTTCAAGAAGGTACAATCAAACGAATTCAACACTTCCTGGTTCAAGAGGTGGCACTCATCACGTTATTTATAATGAAGAAATTAATAGAAGAATTGAAGAGCTTATAAACGGTTATACAACGACCACTATAATTGAAAATATATATGCTTTAAATGTAAATGTATCGATTACAACTGTCTGGAGATGGGTGACCAATCTTGGATACACATATAGAATTACTCGACCAATTTATGAAAGAAGAAACACAATGATGTAAAAAATCTTCGAACTTAATATATTAGGTGGTATACTTCAGTCTCGCCTATTCAACGCTATCGAAATATTGTTTTTATTGATGAAAGTTCATTTAATTTACACATATTTCGCAGTCATTCATGGCCAAGAAGAGGAGTAACACTAAGCCCGATCATTCGCCCTAGGCAGCCTAATATTTCAATGCTATTGGCCGTCAATGGTTTAAATATTATTCACTGCGAAGCTGTCAGTGTGTTTAATGTTATTCTCTGCGAAGCTGTCAGTGTGTTAACAACACAGTATTGTTTCAAGAATATATTGATAAAGTTATACGAGTTTTGGGGACATAGGAAGAATTCACACTGTTGATTGATAATGTTAGAATCCATCATAATGTTGAGATGAGGACTCAGAACATTCAAATAAAATACATGCCACCATATTCACCATTCTTAAATCCGTGCAATGAGATTTTTTTTTATCTTAAGAATAACGTGCGATGAAATACGACCTCAGTCGGAAGAAATGAACTAATTACAAGAATGCGTGAAGCGTGCTAATCTATTCTTAATGCTAATTTATCGAACTATTACACACACTGCGAAAGCTTTTTTGTAGGTAAGTTTATTTTTTAACTGTAAAACATGTTGCATCGACTATCCTATAGCCAGACTCTCAACGAAGTGCTGCTTCATTGACTGACAAATAGCCTGACTTGCAACGGATTGCTGCTACATCGATTGAGGGTTTGGTTGGGGCAAGCAGTCTATTAAATAATTAAAATAAAAAAAATAAAAAATTTTTTTCCGGTCTTTAAAATTAAAAAAAAACTAAAACTGCTCGAAACAAATAAGTCAAGCTAGTAAGCGTCAACAAATAAGCTACAGAGCGCGCATTTCGCTTTTAAAATAGTTTTAAAACGAGTTACATCTCATTATGTATATTATTAAGATTAAAGCAATAAAGAGTTTAGAATTAAACTCATCTTATTAATATTATTTTAATAGCAAAATTTTGATATTTTAAAAGTTTCATTTTTTTCTCACTTTAATTTAAAAATTAAAAAAGTCTAATTTAAACAATTTCAAATACTATTTCAAAATTTTTAAAATTTTTGAGTAGCCGTAGCACAGTGGTTAGCGTGCTCCCCTCAGATGCTGTGGTTCAAGATCTGTGGTTCAACGCCACCTTTGGGCAAGTTTTCAAGGAATGAGGCCCGAACATCCTTTCAAATGCTCTACCACGGTGTTCTGTGATAAGACCGTAAGGACCCCTTGGAGCACCTAAAATAAATCTTTAAATAATATTATTTATATGAACGTTTATATAAAGCTATTTAAACTTTTCATTAATATCTCCAAGATTTTTCAAAGCGAGGCTGTGCTTGCCAAAATTTAAGCTATTATTTTGTAGGATTTAGAGTGAAATGATGTAGTATTTTCTTCATTTATTTTATAAAATTTATTCTTTAATCAGTATATTATTGTTTTTAGAACAGTGGTCATATGTAAAATAAAATATAGATTTGTTCTCATTATTTTATTCTCATTATGACGTAATTGAGTAAATTTTAATATCTTAATGTTATCTATTGTATGGTGCATTTTTATTAGTACATTTTTATTAGAAACTTCAAAAACTTATATATAAAAAATACAAGTTAGAATATAAAAAAATTGATTTTTAAGATATAAATTGTTTTAAGTGACATCGTTCTTAAAAGTCATTACCGAATTAAATTAACTATATTGATCAATTATTTTATTGTTATTAATATTAGTTTTATAATATATTAATTTTTAATGCAATGATAGGAAAATACACATCTCGTTGTTGTTAAATTACATCAAAAAAATTTTCTCTTCGGTATACACTCTTTTGTTTGTTGTTGATGTTTTGTTGAGAAAAACATTAACAAGTAAGGCATATTGTTTTTTTATTTTCGCTTGTTCTATGATTTCTATTATTAATATTAATGTTATGATACTGTTGTTATTGTTTTTATTATTTATATTAATGAACATTAAAGAGAAACAAAAAAGTTCTTTTGGTTGTTTTTATTGGATTAAATTACCGCCTTTTTTCACAAAACGTGGGTTTGTTTTCATTGTAACTAGTACGGCCTTGTTTTAAAAGTTTTTGTTAAAAAGCTCTATTAAACAAGTAGTATTCTACATTGTGTTGAAGATGCAGCGTGGTTTGTCATTAAGCGAATATTAAATCAAACATAAACAACTAAAATACAATTTTTGTTTGGTGAGCTAAGAATAACATTTAAGAATTGTTCTAAAGTGCATAAATATGAATTTTAAAAAGAGATTTATCTGAAACTTTGAATACTCATGAAGCTTGCTGTTACGTTTACATATCATTATTTGTTTTTGTTCAATAGCCTCTTTGTTTATTTAATACATGCCTGCAAAGAAAGTGGACCTTGAAGTAATAGTACACTAAAGATTAACAACACAAATATCAGTTATGCTCAAATGATCTGAAAATTTGAAGAAAAAAATTATTTGAAGCCCTAATCTTGGTAACCTTGGTAACTTCACATTATTTACATAAAAATTGATTGCTTTAAAGTTGATGTGGCTTAAAATAAAAGGCTTGGTACAAACTGTCTGTAACTTTGGTAAAATGTTTTAAAAAGATCTACTTGACTTTTAATTATTTATAGAACTTTTTTTTTTAGTTATACAAATATAAAAGTTACGAGAAGTTTCGAATAATAAAACAAAAGTACTAAAACAAAATACTAAAGCAAAAAATACCATTACATGTGCTATTTTTTTTGTTTAATTATAAAAAAAAATACGTAAATAACAAAACTTTAGTCGTACAATTTTTTTGTTTAAATATAGAGATCCTTGCATTACACAAATTTAAAGTTATCTAGAGCTATCGTATTTTATATTATGCGTAGATAAATATACACGCCAATTTAAAAAAAGCATTTAAAAGTTCTTTATAAAATTCAAAATCACAAATGCACTCCAAAAAAAATTTCTCTAAAAAGCACAAACAAAGATAAAAATGAAGCTCCCTTACCTACAAAACAAGGTGCAAGGTTGTGCCTGTCAGGAAGATATTTGTTTTAAAGAAAATGAACAACATCAACGTTCTTTCCTACTCACACGTACAAGTTTTGATACAGAATGATTAAAAAAATGAAGAGAAAAAAAATGCACTAATCATTACCAAACTGTTTTTTCCTGCACATTTTTATATTGAACTGAAACAAAAATGTTAAAATGTGCATAAAATTAATTTAAAAAAACTGTATATAAAAGTTAAAAATATTTATGACTGTGGAATGCTATAAGAATATGTTTTAAAACTTCAAATTTTTTATAAAAACAAGTCTTTATTTAAAAATACTTACTCCTGAAAAAATATTTATAAACTTGGTTTTTTTGACCTTAACAAAGCTCTTAATAATATTGCACTCAAATGTCATTGAGAGCAAGAATGATTACCATCTACTGTTTAGTTAATTTTGAACGCAATCTCTCTTTTTTGACAGTTAAGGGCTCGCAGTGATTAACTCCTTTTGTCAGACTCACCATTTTCTTAATTCCATTCTATACCTCTATTATTCCATCATCCGCCCTAGTAGAAAAGCCTGCTGTCATTCTTGAGCTGTTATTATAACGATGCACATCTCTGATTAATGCTCAAAAACGCATTTTTAACAAAACCTATTTGTTTTTCAATTTTAAAGGTATATTTAGAATATTAATAGACTATAACTTAATAAACTGAACAACTGACTAAAATTTAAATAATTACAATTTAATTTTGTCACAAATATAAACAACATGCATGCATATTCTAGATTTCAATCAATCTACACAATTTTAATCCGTAAAATTTTATACACAAGTAATTCTTTTTTTAAAAAAAATGTTAAGTAAATCATATTTTGTCTCAATACTAATTAAACCGTGCACTGTGTATCCAAACCATGATTAACCCTAAATTCATGTCCCCAGAAAATTCTTTTGGGGGATGATAGCCCATATAAGAACATTTAGATATAAGTTTCGAAATCAAAGTATTACGCCCGAGAAAGATATTTTGATTTTAAATTTTGAAGCTAATAGGCTTAAAAATTGCAAAATGACAGGGGATTTTGCATTTTTACAGAATTTATTACTCAACTTGGTTATGGGGAAAACATCTAGAATTGATTTTAAGTGAAAACTTAAAATCACTTCTAGATGTGCTTCTGAAAATTAATATGGTTGTTTTTATCATTGCCAAAACAAATACCTTAAAATAATAATGTCTTATTTTTGCGGCGTTTTTTTCAAAAAATTTCTGGGAAAAAGCATTTCAAAAAAAGCTGGGAAAAAGCATGCATTTCAAAAAATAAACAATTTTCACAACATACTAGAACATACAAGTTGCAAAAATGCCTAACAAAGCCAAAGACCACGAGAAGAATATAAAAGCTGTTTGTTTTTTGCGCCTTCAGAAAGGAAATCATGAGCTAACAACTTTTCTGATTTAGAAAACACAAAAAGCTCTCAAAGTTGAGCTGAATTTTTCTGATAACAGGATTCCTTTAGGTATTTGTGAAAGATGTTGTGTTGCCGTCATAAGAAAAGATGAAGGTGAAAATCTTCCTCTTCCTAGCCTTTACGATTTTAAGAGTTTCTTAGTTTGACCAGCTACAAAAGAATCTCCTTGGGATTGTTTGATCAGTCAAATTGCCAGAAATAAGCTGAACATTCCTCATCCACTGTCAGCAAGTAAACCTAAGAACAAAGGAAGCATTGAAAAAAGATGTTCAGACTGTTTTTATTGTTTCATGTGACATAAAAGTAGAGAATCTCATAGCAGGACGTCAGTCTCATGCCAGTGCTCACCCTTGTACATGGTGTGATGCAGATTCAAAAAATCTTCACATCTGCGGGAAACCCAGATCATTTAGTTCCATTCAAGCTAACTTCGATGCATTTCAAAGGACTGGATCAATTTTGAGAAAAGCAAAAGTTCAACAATATTGTTAACAAACTAATTATTTGCTTGGACAATCAAACACTCTTATTCGACTTTATCACTCCAATGGAGCTACACCTTCTTCTTGGAGTACTAAATCATCACTATAAAAACTTGTGTCAAACGTATCCTGATACCAATCAATGACCTGCTGCTCTTCAAATTCGGGAACAGGCTTTTCATGGGGGCCAATTTGCTGGAAATGATTATCAAAAGCTATTGAAGCATACAGATGTTCTACAAAATCTGCCTGAACAAAGCTCTTCATTCAATATTATGCTTTTTGTTAAAACTTTCGGATGCTTTGAAAGGGTTGTGAATTCTTGCTTTGGAAATAATCTTTCTGCCAATTTTGCAGACAAGATCAAGGAGTTTCAGAGTTCCTTCTTGAACTTGCCAAACACCTCCATCACTTTAAAGGTGCATGCATTTTTTTTTTTTCATGTGAAGCATTTTATTGACCGTCACCAGTCAAGCCTTGGAGTACTTTTTGAACAGACCACAGAACCTTTGCATAAAAACTTCAATGTACATTGGTAACGATACAAACGTGATCCTAATCACCCTAAATATGAAAAGAAGCTTCTAAATTGTGTTGTAGACCTCAACAGCAAGCATTCATTTTAGTTGCAAGGGTGTTTTTCAAACCAAAATTAAGAATACTGTAATCTTAAAACAATAATTCCCAATGTGATATTTCCATTTAGAAAAGTTTTTTTATATAGATAAGAATTTTTTTTTGTTATCACAACTATAAAAATGACTTTTAAAAAAGAATAATAAATGCTGTAAAAATGCAAAATTCCCTGTCATTTCGCAATTTTTTTACGCCTATTAGCTTCAAAATTTAAAATCAAAATATTTTTCTTGGACGTAATAGTTTGATTTCCAAATTTATATCTAAATGTTCTACTATATATAGACTATCATCCCCCAAAAGGGTTTTCTGGGGACATGAGTTTAGGGTTGATCATGGTTTAGGTACACAGTGCGTGAAATAGGCTATCAAAAATGTATACCTTGTTAGCTTGCAATAATAAATCGTAACACAAATCCAATATCGTTCAAGCAAAATGCTCCTAATGATATAGTATATATATAAGTTTTTTTTTAAGTAAATTAAAAATATACATACATATATATAAATATATATATATATATATATAAATAAATATAAGTTTATATATATATATATATATATGTGTGTGTGTGTGTGTGTGTGTGTGTGTGTGTGTGTGTGTGTGTGTGTGTGTGTGTGTGTGTGCGTGTGTGTGTGTGTGTGTGTCTATATATATATATACATCCCCGGTAAATATTTTAACAACATTTGGTGCAGTCACACCTACAGATGTGTCAAAAATAATCAAAGCTCTCAAACCTAAGACATCGCCACTTGATATTATTCCAACATACATCCTTAAATCTTGTTCAGAACTTTTCAGTCCAATTATAGCTCACCTTGCTAACCTCTCATTCAAATCTGGAATTTTTCCAGCCTCATATAAAGTTGCTCACATAACACCAATTCCCAAAAAATCAAGACTTGCAGAATTCGACTTATCAAATCTACGCTCAATATCAAATCTCAATACAATTTCCAAAATTCTTGAAAAGCTTGCATTATCTCGTCTTCTTTAACACGTAACTTCATCTATTAACTTAAATCCTTTACAATCTGGTTTTAGATCGAATCACTCAACCGAAACAGCACTATTAAAGATATGCAATGACATTCTGCTAAACATTGATGATGCTTTGAACACTATTCTCCTATCTCTTGACATATGTTCAGCATTTGATACAATTGATCACAGCCTGCTGATTTCCCGTATTAAAGATGAATTTGGTGTCACAGATTTTGCACTAAAATGCTAACATCATACTTGCACTCTCGAAAATCTTTTGTTTCTATTGGATCAACAAAATCTAGACTAATAGCAAGTTCAACAGGAGTACCACAGGTTTGTGTATTAGGCCCATTTCTATTTTCCATGTTTGTTTCACCTATATATCGTATTAAAGCTAAACTCGGTACCAATCATCATCAATATGCTGATGATACCCAACTTTATACTGTCATCAACCCAGGCATAGATAGCATTAATGAAATCAATGTGTGTGCTGATGCAGTAACGAAGTGGTTTCTATAAAATGGACTTCTGCTCAACCCAAATAAAACAGAAGCTGTTTTATTTGGATCTAAAAAACAAATTACCAAGCATAAAAATGATTCAAAAATTGTTATTTCTGGAACAACACTAACTACGATAAATTCAGTAAAAATCCTTGGCGTAACCCTAGATTCATCGCTCTCTATGGACAAGCACATAAACAACACTATTAAATCCTGCAATTACCATATTCGTGCACTTCGCCACATTCGTCCATGTCTGACTAAAGAAGCTGCAAATACAATTGCATGTGGTATTGTTAACACTCAGCTTGACTATTGTAACAGTCTTTTATCTGGTACTTATCAAAAAAATATTAAAAAACTCCAACGAGTTTAAAATAGCTTATCTCGAATCGTTTTCCATTCTCTTATTCATTTAAATTCAGAAATGTTCCTGAAATCTCTTCATTGGTTACCAATAAATCAAAGAATAATCTATAAGATATCAGTTATCACATAAAAAATTTTATTATCTAAATCTCCTGCATATTTATTTAAACTCCTAGAAGTCCGAACTTCAAAACAAAAAACTAGATCATTAGACAGTTGTCAACTTACACGTCGTCAACAAAAAACTTTTCTGGGCTCAAATTCTTTTTGTATGACTGCACCTCGAATTAGGAATGGTTTATCTATGAACACGCGAAACTCAACCTCTTTAGAAACATTTAAAAAAAGACTAAAATATGAACTTTTTATAAACGCTTTTTCAAACTCATAGCCAACTTGTTTTAGTGCTTCTGAATTACTTCATCACTACTGTGATTGTTGTAAATAATGGCACTTTAATCTGTAATTATTATCATTATTATTATACATATTTTTTTTTTGTATTTTTTAAACTAACTACTTTAACACCTTTAACATTTAAATAAATATCACCTCAACAGTGTGTTTTTAGGTGGTATTTATTAAAAGACTTTGTCATTCTTCTATTTAACATACCATTTATCTGTCTTCTTTTACAAGTTCTTTAAATGTTTATCAAATAAGTTTAATAATTGTTCTTCAATGACTTACTTATTAAAAGCTAAAATAAAACTGAAAAAAATTATTTAAAGAAACATTTTTCTTATAAATTACATAGACACCATAAGTAAATGAGATTTGTCTTTTTTTGTTTGTTTTTTATGTAGATATATTTTTTGAGTTCAAAACAATTTTTCCTTAACATTAAAAACAAAATTTTTAACAGAACGAATGAAAACTAATTTTTGTAATTTGTAGAATGAATGAGAACTTTTCATTTTCGTTTTTTTAATTTATAAATAAAATAACATTGCATTGCAAAATTTATAGTTTAAATTTTTTTTTACTTTTGCTATCTCATTTTATGCTTTTTGTTTTTTAATTTTATTTCTGCAATTGCAAATAAATTAAATTTGTCAACATTTAATTTTAGAAAGTGGAAATAAAATTTTCAATCATGTTATAAATAATATTGCATAAGTGTGTTGTAGTATTTTTATTTTTTAATTTTATACCTTTATGATAGCTGTTTTGAAACATAAGATTATTAATGATATATTGTTGTTTTGAGAATCTTAATGTATTAGTTTATCATAATTTGTAGTAAAGTAAATTTTTAGTAATACGATTATTATTATTAGTTTTTTTAATAATATAACTGAATTATGAAATTATTTTAGAATAAAGCCATTATAAGGTATTGTAAACATTAATTAAGCAGATTTTAAATCAAAATATTCATATCATTTTGTTGTTTGATTAGAACATAGTAATGTGTAGTAATAATAGAGTAGTCTGTGACCACACTGGGGGTAGAAAGAAAACATCTGTGAGCATTTTATTCAAGCTAGCAAGCCAGGTGAGCAAAATGGAAAGAGCTCAATGTTCTTTTTGCAATGATGTTATGTTGAAAAGTGGAACACGAATGACCATGCATATTAAGAAATGTAGAAAATGTCCGGTTGAAGTCAAATACAAATTTTTAAATGATGACAAAGTCATGTCAAAAAAAAAACATGGCAGAAACAACACAAAGAAAAGCAACATGCAAATTTAAAAACCTTGTTTCAAGTAAGCATTGTAATAGTACAAATGTCACAAACATTATTTCAGACCATTTAAAACATTCAGAACTAGTTTCAAAAAGTGGTTAATCCTGTTCAATGTTTGATAGCATGAAACAATGTGAAAAGGTATCAACATTTTTTTTTTTTTTCATAGTATGTTTGTTTTTAATGTTTATCTAAGATAAATAATGTCATAGGAACCAATTAATGCACATCTATCTAGTGCTATTTACGCAAGTGGGTCATTCATGAGTTTAGTTGATAATAAATACTGGAAAACCTTTTTAAATAACTTACGCCCAGCTTATCAGCTCCCATCAAGGTATGAAGTGTCAAACACACTTTTGGATAAAGATTTCAATAAAATATTAAGCAATGTTAAAGAATTAATTACAATAGCAGATTCTGTAGGACTGCTTCATTTCTGCAAAATGTAAATAGTTTTCAAGTTTTAATTTTTAAATTATTTGCATAAATAATACATTAGTATTTTTATTTAAATTTATTAAATTAATACTCACCTAATATTACTCCATCCATCACACGTGTGATGGATGGAGTAATATTAGGTGAGTATTAATTTAATAAATTTAAATAAAAATACTAATGTATTATTTATGCAAATAATTTAAAAATTAAAACTTGAAAACTATTTACATTTTGCAGAAATGAAGCAGTTATCAACTTTGTGTTGACATTGCCTTCATCATTGCCAATTTTATGGAAATCACTACCTTCAAGTAAAATTTACATGAATGTATATATATTTTTTTTACATAATTTACATAAATGTATATTTTTAAGGTAAATAATTAATAAATTTTTAAATAAAATTGTTTTTAGCTTTCTCCAAACTTGTAACTTAGTTCTTTACGCGCAAAACATTTTCTAATTTTATAACTGAACAGTTTGTAAAATATTTACATGAAAGTAATAGTTTTCAGGTTCATCAAGTCATTCTGGTGAATACATAGCAGATAAAATACGGAGGATATTAGAAGAAAATAATCTTTAAAAAGTTATGGGAATAGTAACAGACAATGCAGCAAACATGAAAAAGGCATGGAAACTATTAAAAAACAGCTACCCTCTTCTTAATTGCTATAGATGTATATGGTCTCAATTTGCTTTATAGATATATATGGTCTCAATTTGCTCATGGTCTCAATTTGTTTTTTAATGATTTTATAAAAATACCCACTCTTTGTGTGTTAATGTCACAAGCAACAGATATTGTAACAGATATTGTAAAGGAAATCAAAAACTCACACATAATAGGCGCAATATTTAAAGAAATTCAAAAATCAGCAGTTGATTCAAACATTTAATTAAAACTACCGATAAAGACCAGGTAATTGTTATTTTTATACAATTAATTAAAACATAGTTTTATATAGTAATCTATTTTATATCTAATTTTATATTATTAAACTAGGATATGGGATTAAAATCTATTTATTAATAGATGGGCTTGCACCGTGGCGTGTCTTGAGAGTATACAGAAAAATAAAGTCTTTAAAATCTTTCGCCATCTCTGAGCGATGTGTATTGAATTCTACAACAAAAAATAGCTTGTTATCAGATATTTTTTGGGATAAGGTTCAAGGATTTTTAAAGCTGTTAGCACCAATAGCTGATGCAATCAAGATAACAGAAGCCGACAGCCCAATGTTGTCGTCTATAGTTGAAATCTTTTATAATTTAGAAAATAATATCATTCAAAATATAGGAAGCAGTCCTTTAACAAAAAAAGAAAAAGTAGAAATGAAAGAACTATTTGCTAAAAGTAAAAAATTTTGCTTCACAAAAATTCATATGGCTGCTAATCTACTTGACCCCAAATATCATGGAAGATATTTAAATGGGGGAACAAAAGGTTAAATTATTAGTAACTTTTGTTTATTTTTATTAAACTAAGTAAAACCATTAATGCAATATCAAAATTTTTTTAACAGATTGATACATGTGAAGTAATATATTCAGTTGCAGTAAGCTTACCAAACACCAAAACAGATATTTTGCTGGCTGGTTTATCAAATTACCAAAATAAAGGAGAAGGAGGAGTTTTCAAAAACTTTTATATGGACAGCAATTGACCTGCAGTTTGGTCCAAACTGGTGGAAGGGATTATGTTCATTTACTGAATTATCAAATGTAGCATCAAACATTCTTCTGCATCCTGCTCCAAGTGAAGCTTGCAAAAGAAGTTTTAGCAGTTATAGTGCTCCTGATGAAGAGATTGCTCCTGATGAAGAAAGTGCTCCTCATGAAGAAATTGCCTTTCATGAAGAAGTTGCTCTTCATGAAGAAAGAGCTCCTCATGAAGAAAATCCTCCTGTCGAAGAAATTACAGTTGAAAAAGAAATTGCTTTAGTAGAAGTAATTGTCTTTGGAGATACCTGTTCAATGAATATTGAATATTCACCTGTAACAATATAAGATAAGCCTGATAACTTGGATGATTCTGCTCTGTGGTTTCCTATGAATTCAACAATTCGAGAATATTTTGTTCTTAATCCACCAAAGCAAAATGTAGAATTTATATCTGATTCGGGACGACAAATTGGAGAAAAAGTTAGAATGTGTTCAAAGAACAATTTTTTCCGCCTTAAAAAAAATGGTGAAAAGATTCAACGGGAATGGCTCATATATTCTCCATGTTCAAAATCAGTATTTTGCTATGTCTGCAAGCTTTTTGGAAACAGCGATCAAAGTCTTTGCACCACTAGATTCAGGGACTGGAAGAATGTCACATCAAGACTAGCAAGTCATGAAACATCACTTTTGCATTGTACTAATGTGTGCCAACTGTCTCAACTTTCCAAAACCGCAAAGCGTATTGACAGCCAAATGCCACAACAAAATCAAAATGAGCGTGCATACTGGAGAGATGCTATAGTGCGTGTTGTCGAAGTATTAAAGTTTATTGCAGAGCAAGGTTTGGGTATTTTTGGCGATAATAAAACCTTTGGTTCTGAACAAAATGGCAATTTTTTAGGTTTATTAGAGTTAATCAGCAAGTTTGATCCTTTCTTAGCAGGCCACATTGGTGAACATGGTAATAAAGG
This sequence comes from Hydra vulgaris, assembly GCF_038396675.1. Classification (NCBI taxonomy): domain Eukaryota; kingdom Metazoa; phylum Cnidaria; class Hydrozoa; order Anthoathecata; family Hydridae; genus Hydra; species Hydra vulgaris. The sequence continues at coordinate 14,702,748 of NC_088925.1, read as the reverse complement.
AAAGGGCCATGTCAACTATCTGTCCTCTCAGAATGTCTTCTAAAGTCCAACAACATATTGTTAAAGAAATTCAGGAGGCAAAGTGCTTCGGAATCATCATAGGTTCTACACCAGACATAACACACATTGACCAGCTGTGTTTGGTGGTGAGATTTGTAAACTTGCAGTCTGTTCCAGTAGAATGATTTCTGACTTTTGTTCCTATCCACAATCACGGTGCAGATACATTTATATGAAGTAGTAACCAAAATATTTCAAGATCTTGGAATAGATCTCTAATATTGTCGTGGACAATACTATGACAATGTAAGTAACATGGCTGAAAGATACTCTGGGTTGCAAGCAAGATTAAAAGCTGCATATCCTCCAGCAGAATTTTTTCCCTGTTCTGCTCACTCTCTTAATTTGGTTGGAGTGAATGCAGTGGAGTCGTGTAGAGTTGCAACTCCTTATTTTGGATTTGTGCAAGCATTGTACACATTCTTCTCAGCTTCTCTATGTATGTGGGAATTAATCACTTCCAACATAAAAAATGTAAAAGTAGGACTAACTTTAAAATTGCTTTCTGGAACCAGGTGGTCTGATAATGCAGATGCGGTTCGAGCGTTAAGGAAAGACTACGATGCCATCACTTTAATTTTGACGCAAATGGTTCATGATGAAATGGAAAAAGACAATACAAGATTTGAAGCAAATTTTTGCTGAAGAAAATCTTTCGAAAATGTATTATTAACAATAATCTGGCACACATTGCTTCAAAGGATCAATAAAGTCAATAAAACACTGCAGTCATACTTTTGTGACCTATCAACCATTGTCCCATTATATGATTCACTTATAGAATTTGTTCAGAATGCTAGAGAGAAGTTTGTTTGCAATTAATAAAGGACAGTGGCATTTTGCACATATTATCAAACGTGGAAACTGCTCTAAGAATTTTTTAATCCATTCCTGTGTCAAATTGTTCTGGCGAAAGAAGTTTTTCAACTTTAAAAAGGATTAAGAACAGGTTACGATCTTCAATGTCAAGTGAAAGACTATCTGGATTAGCATTAATGTCTATCGAAAGTGAAGTGACAAAAGTCTAGATTTTGAATGAATTTATGTATGAAAAATCAAGGAAAAAAATATACTAATTTGGATACATGTAAGTTTTAACTGTCTAAATTCTAAATCCCTCAGGGTTCAATAAATGAGGGCATATTTATTCATTCACACAATTTTTCGACACGGGGGCCCCCAAATTTTGTTGTGCCTATACTCCGTGTTGTTTTAGATCGGGCCCTGTATAATACTATAGGTGTATTTACAAAGATATATAAAAGATATCAAACATTACTATATATTATGATATAATCAATAACACAATGAAAACTGACTTACCGTATCAAGTTACAATTACTTAAAAAGCATTCATGATTATTCAGACATCTTGTGAAAGAAATTCAATATACAATATTAAAATATTTTTCAATTTCAATCTAAAATTAATATATATAATAGATACAATATCATATAGCATAATATTATACGATATAGTTATATAATGATATAATATTAATATATTTATATAGTTATATAATGATATAGTTATAAAGATATAGTTATATAATGATATATTAATTAATGCGTAATTACAATGTTATAAAAAAGATATCAAACATTAGACATGGTGACTAAGAGTTTGATGTCATGTTAATGACACCAACTTTAATTATAAGAATGAGTTCCAATGTAAAATTTTAATCATATAATATCAGCATTGTTTATAAATTACTAATACTTTGCTATAATTACAATTTATTTACTATTTCAGTTAAGCCTGATTGTTAACATCAAACATTAACAGTAAAATGTTATTTATTTAGGTTGTAGTAAACTTGCCACAATCAAAATTGGTTAAAAAAAGTTTTAGCGTAAATGATAAAAACAATGGCAACTGAAGAAGTAAGAAGATAAAATTGTTAAATAGCATTATTTAAAGTTAAATTGTAAGAATGAAATTTTAAAGGTTGAAAAAGACAGCGAGAAGTTGATATGAATATGATAGCAATATTGATTTTATGGAAATGTAAAAAAAATGTAATATATGCGTTGATTACATAAAAAAAAAAAAATATATGCGTTGATTACATAAAAAAAAAAATGTAATATATGCGTTGATTACATAAAAAAAAATGTAATATATGCGTTATTTACATAAAAAAAAAAGTAATATATGCCTTGATTACATAAACAATTGTACCTTTGTTAATGTATTTTAATTTTGCATTCATAATCATATAATTTTTTTTTTATGGTATAGAGTGTTAGTTAGAATAAAAACATTAAACAATGAATTTTTTTAGTAATACATTTTTTATTTTTGTTTAAGACTTGAAGAAATTTTTCTTTTAAGAGTTTTAAGAATATCTATGTTTGGTTTTTATAATTGGTTTGTGTTGATTAATGGTTAAAAACAAAAAATACATTATTTTAATAAATATTAATTGAAAACTATGGCATTATATGCAATATTTAACCGAGCTTTCGATCGTTTCAAAACTTTTCTAGTTAAAAAAAGTTATTTAAAAAAACTTAGAGAAGAAAATCTTAATAAAAATTTGGAAATGGTAGAACAAAAAACTACCCGCTAAAAAATGAGGCGTTGATTTGATGTTGATTCAATGTTTCTTGTCAACATTGACTCCATATTGATTTTTTGTCCAAAATGTTAGCCACTTATCAACGTTGATTTGGTGTTTACAAAAAACGTTGATCGAATGTTGCTTTTCAACGTTTAATCAACAATCATTTTTTATTGGTGATTCAACGGTATTTTGATATCGCTTTTTGATGCATATATCAAAAAAATATATATATCAACAATTTACGAAATATATATATATATATATATATATATATATATATATATATATATATATATATATATATATATATATATATATATATATATATATTTAAACAACTTTAAAATGTATTCTACAAAACAGAGTACTCAATGTTCTTAAAAGAACTGAGCAATTATAAATTAGTAGGAAATCACTTAAGAAAATTTTCTTTCATTTAACACTGTGTTTCATCAATAAAAAGACTCATCAGAAAGGCTCTCATCAATAAAAAAACTCAGTATTTCTGATGAGTCTTTTTATTAATGAAACACAGTGTTAAATGAAAAAAAACTTTGTTAAGTGATTTTCTACTGATTTATAATTTATATATATATATATATATATATATATATATATATATATATATATATATATATATATATATATATATATATATATATGTATATATATATATATATATATATATATATATATATATATATATATATATATATTATGTATGTATATATGTATATATATATATAAAATATTTGTATATAAAATTTATACATATTGCTCAAATCTTTATTTGTTTTGTAAAAAACAGGCTGTAAATAAAGGATTTAGCAAAAAATTTATGGATAGAGCAATTCAAAGCTAACTCAAAAGAATAATAAAAAAAAGTAGGCATTGCGTTAAGTAAGAAAGTTTTTTATTGAATTTAACACAAAATTTACATTTTCAAACAATTTATTTAGCGTTTGCAGCATTGTTCATTTTCAAAACTTTTCGATTGAGTCGTGTTCCTAATTGCCTTAAAAATTTCTAAATGCCTGAATAACATTCGCAAATTTTTGCATCATGATGCTGTCGTGTAATCGCATCTAAATCAAAAATTCAAATCAAATTTGAAAAATTTGCAGAAATTATAGCAAATAGTTACATAAATGACTGACTAGGATAAACAAAATATATTTCCTGTGGAATAAAAAATCTAAAAAAATGCATAAAACCATTCTTACCCACTATCACATGATACAGGGTGTATGTTTTAAAATTTATCTTCAATGAACCACCCGAGACATTAAAACAGGCCCCAGCGTCCTCGCTCATCAACAACTTTCCAAAAGCAAAAGCCGATTTATATTACCTCCACAACGACTAAGAGAACTCATCTATTATTAAAAAAATAAAAATTACTTAAGGGTCAGAATACATATTATGTTCATTCTATATGAATAAAATTATCTTAATTTCAATACATGGATTTTTAAAATTGACTCTTGAATCACTTTTCTCTTTTATCTATTTTTGCCATCCAACTTAACGCAACTTTTTGAAAATCTTTAAAAAAAAATGTAGTAAATAGTAATAAACAATATTATTATTATTTGTGTAAAATATTTTGTAAAAAATTAACCATGAAAAATTACCTAAATGGAAAAAATAAATAAAACTTTTATTTAATTTACCCTGGCAAGACAAATGTCTTTCTTCGCTATCCTCTTTATCCAAAACACAATTTTTAGAGCCATTTTTTACCTAGGTATAGATAAATTATACATACAAAAATTAAATAAAATTTTTAAACATTATATAGTGATTTTTATTTAAACTTGTCAACAAACATATATTTATAAAATATTTGTCAACAAAATTATATTCTATAAGATATAGTACTGATTTCTATTAATTTTTTTACTGCACACGCACACAGATTTTAATTAGAACAAAAGCAACATTAGGACTTTTTTTTTACCAATATATTTGAAGACAACATCATTTTCCTTTGAGATAGATTAGTTTCTTTCGAGAAGTGATTGTTATTTTCAGCAACTGAAAAGCTTGCTATTTCACTGTGTAAATGGGGAGTTGATATTGATTTAAAAACATCTATAATTCAGTAAAAAAATAAGCATTTTATTTTAACAAACTATCATTTTACTTTTACAAAAATAGTTAACCTGCTATATTTAGAATCACGTTAGATGTTCTTTAGCTATTTGAACTATCAAAATAGTATCTTCCGTATAGTTCTTCATCACCAACCACAATATCTTCATCACTTTCACAAAATGTCATTACTGTCTTTCTCCTTTAATATAAACTTTACTTTATAAACAAAAAAAGTGCATGATTTGTGTAATTCTTTATTGCAAAATTTTTTATTTGTTAAAAACTAATTTTAGTAAAATTTACTTTTGCTTTGTCCCTTTTTTTTCTTCGGTGTCAGTTTCAAAATTTGAAGTATCTGCTGCTTTCTCTAAGTGTGACTGAGCTTCTTCATAAACACAAATCTATGTACGTAAAATCATTTATCAATATCTAATGAAGATGTAATTGAAATGTTTGCGGCAAAAGCAGGCCCTATGAGAATGGAGTGCAATTGGTGCACCGCATAAAAATTAATGAATTTTAATGAAAAACCCATGAAAAATAATGAATTTTTTAGTTTTTAAAAAACACTAAAAGTTTAAAAAAAAAAACTAAAAACATTGTTAAAAAAACTTTTTTTAATTGTTGGAAATCTTCTTTAAACATTCTAAAGGTATTCAGAACATATAATTTAAACAAATGCCCATTGGAATATTGGATTTAAAATAAGTGATATTAAATGAGACAATAGTCATATTGTAAAGGGGGCCTAAAATAAATTTGCTCCAGCACATGTTTATCCTCTCCAGTGCCCTGGTCAAAACATACAGTTCAATATCTAATTCAATTATTTTACATTTTTTATAGTAATATGCAAACCTGTTGTGTATAAAATCCTAGCAGGGTATATCTTCCAATCAGAGGTTGATGCCTGCAAGGTTGTGACAGCTTTACGAATCGCAGCAGAACTTTTAAATGGCAGCCAGAAGCATTTCCCATCATTTTTCATCCAACTTTTAGCAATCACTTCCACTTCTTTAATTTTTCCATTTAAAAATTCAACAATGGCAAATGAAATTTCAATATTCTGGTGCAATTTATTTCTAAACAATCTTATATAAGTTACAAAATAAAATTAAAAATACATTAGAGATTAAAAACAATGAACTTTGTAAAACGCTTTTTAGATTTATTTATGTAAAACACCAGCATAAATATTTTATTATTTCTATAAACATATCAGGTATTTGTTTCACACAAAAAATTTATAAATTAAAATGCATTAAACTCACTTTAAATTTGTTCAATGAACTACATATTTGACAAATTTACAACAAATTTTACAAAATTACAAACAAATTTTACAAAATGACACATGCACAGACATTCTTTAAAAATTGATGGTCTGCAAGTATAATCAAAGTTTGTGTTTTTAATTCAAGAAATCAGTGATCATAAGCAATATCACAATGTCTAAGCAGAAAAAAAGCATAACCACCTTTTTAAACAGGTATCATCAAGCCTTTCTTCAAAAGTTCTTTTTTTTTCGGAAAAATTCTTTTTAGGTTGGCTAATGAATTTACATAACAAACGTCTAAATAAGATGTTTCAAAACAATCAGGAAAATACTTTCGAACTGAATGACGATTTAGAGCCTTGCATTTTACAAGATCTACAAAAACCTCTTCTACTAAAATAAACCCTTTGCCTTGAATAAAATAAACTCTGTCTCATAGATTTGATGTGATCTTTTTATTTACCACTTAGGCAGAAATTTCTTTACCATTCCTTTCTCTAAGAAAAATATCCAACTTTTTTCTCTCATCTAATTGATTCACTATTTGGGCAACAGTCTGAAGTGATTTTCGCACCATTTTTTTAATTCAACCCAAAAAGTTTTCAAAAGGAAAAGCTGATAGATGATCAAGACTCTCCCCAAAGTTAACACAATCATCAGCTAAATGAATCATGCTATGAACATTGTATGTTACCAAGATCTCCCCATACAAAATTTGTACTTCTCTGACAAACCATATAAGCAGCTGTTTAGCAAATGCCACTAACAATTCATTTTTGGCCATTTTATTAGAAAGCAATATGTGCATAGCAATTGAAAAAGAAATAAATAAGTCATAGTTTTATTTATTTTTCCTTAAAACAACAGGTCCAGCATAAAGCAGAATAATCGAAACTCTGTTGCTTTCCACTTCTCAAGTTCATTTAAAGAGCGTGGTCTACGTTGAAAATTGGATGGTGTATAACTTCGTAAATTTATGAGTTCATTTGAAATACTGTCTTTAACAGAATGACTTATTCTAATACATCAGGGACCTTTACACCAGTTTATTAGAAGTTTTTTAACTACTCCAAAACATATAAGGTGCATATAGTCTAATGGGAATCCAGTTACCATTGGGAAATTTAACTGAACAAGTGGAGAAAGACTCTCAAGTTGGTGACCTTCTTTATAAAAATTATTTTTAAAAGCCATGTCAGTACAAAGTAAAGTAGTCGTTTCCAATAATCTTACACCATGTTTTTGTGTGCCAACTGCCATACATCTTTCACAGCTATGATAGCCACTATGCCCTATAATGCATTTAACAAATGCTCTTGCAGACGCATCACAAACAAAAGCTTTAATAGTCACCAGCAGCTGTTTATACCCATTAGTTTGCAATTTTTTCATTTCAAGAATAAAATCTTCAAAGTACTCATCCAAATTGTTTGGTTTTCCCTGACCATGCCAAATTGCAACAGCATAGGATCCTTTTCTGTTAATTGTAACTAGTATAGGCCAAATGGAAGTCTTTTTACTATTGTACATAGGTGCACCATCAATACTTACAATTAGATCAAGCTTTTCCTTATTTCCGACTGTTGATATGTAATAATCAATTGCACTTTTAACTTCAAGATATATATAATCGCCTCCACTGACATATAAAACATTAACTTTTTGAAGAGATTTTTGTAATGTCTGCCAGCATTTCGGTATAGATGGAGTAAATTTATTTAAGTGAAATAAAAGTGCATTTAAAGCATCATCTTTTATACAGTATTTTAATGACCACTCATATAAAAAATCTTTTGTTGAAGTTAGAGTATCAATGCTACTGTATAAACTATTTTTCACAATAATTAGATTCACAATAATTAGATTCAACTTTACTTAAACAAAATTTATTTTCTGGCTAAGTAATTGAAAACATCAATATATCACTGTGCATATCTTCAGAAACTTCAAAAATCTTTTGAATGTCTAAATCTAGATTCCCTATACCAACAATGTTGCACTCTTCAAGAAGATATTTGATTCTTTTTTCAATATTTCATTTTTCTTTCATAAATTCTCTCATATATAGGCTTCTGTCATGTTTAGGCATTATTATCTTTATTTTATTACATCACAGAAGAAAAAAAAATAAAGGCATTATTATTCTTATACAGAAAAAATCAATTTAAATTGCATTTTGTACTATATGATTTAAGTTTGCAGTCAGAAATTATCAGGCAAATACTTGCAGCCATTAATAATTTGCTATGATAATAGTAATGTTATTATAATAAGCATTAATAAGCCAAATTGCTGTTAAGTTGTGACTTTTTCATGTTAAATTGTTAAAATATTTATATTAAGATGTTCTATTATCCTCAAATAGTTAAAGAACTACCCTAATTTCATTAGGATAATCTTTATTCAAGAACTGAAAAAATAATTACTTAATAAAATATATGTTTTTCAATAAAGTTTATATTCATTTCTACCGCCATAATACATCTAAAATTTGAACGAACGTTTCATAACCACCAAAAATAACAAAAAAATCCCAGCGGAAAATGCTCAGCAAATTACTGTTAGTAAACGGCTCGATAAATTTGTTTTTTGTCAACAGCAAATCAACGTGTTTGTAAATAAACGTTGATTTGCTGTTAATAACATTTCTGTTGTTACAAAATCCATTTATGGTTGATCGCCGTTGATCGCTAATGTCAACGCAAAATCAACGTTGATCAACATCAAATCAACGCTTCATTTTTTAGAGGGTAATGCTGTCACTTGGGAGGAAACCAAAACTTATATTCCATCAAACGATACCAATCCAATGATTAGAGCAATGGACGGTTTTCCTCCTGGATATCAATTATATCAAAGAGACACATATAACACTTAATGAACGGAGAAAAAGGCTATAGATTTAGAGTACCATTGTATCTTTTATGCAAATTTTTTCAAATTAAAAACTATTTCGGAAAAGGAAAAGAACTAAAAATTGAATTTTATATCGAAAACGCCATGAACCTTTAAAATACGTAAGAGAACATTGTGCAAACAATGTAACTTATAGATTGCTTCGTTTTGCTCATTACGAACAAGTAGTTACAAGCGTAGATGGTGTTTCAGAAATTACTTTCTATTTAGGAAATATAAAGGCCGATATAATATAATATAATAGGCCGATATAATATATAAGGCCGATATAATATAATACAATAGGTAGTGAGTACAAATAATCGTATTTTTACGTTATCCGGGTAATCGAGTATTTATTTTTTTAATTACCCGGGTACCCGGGTATCCGGGTAAAGGAAAAAAAATTCTTGATCTATTATATGCTTTTCAAGAACACTGCTTCGAACTGAAGAATATTTGAAAAATTTAATAATTTTTCGTGTTTCATCAAGAATTTTGCCAATGTCTTCACGAAAGATTGGTAATTGTCTAACTAAATCATTTTGGAAATTTAAGTTACCATCAAAAGCAAATGCATCAGCTTCCTCATCATTTTGTTCGGTAGTTTCAACACAATCATCATCTGCTAAATTTTCATCATATTCTAAATTCTCATCATGTTTCGTGGTGTAAAGGAAACACTCCTTTTCCTTTATATATTAATAATTTTGCTGATTTTTATACATAGAAACGACAACAATTCTTTCATTAAAAGTCTTTCAGGTTATTTTAGTAAAACAGCTAGTTTAACAGAACCGCTAGTCGTAGACACAACGAGCGATTACAATTACTTCAACGACAAACCTCCGCTACAATTGCCGGAAACAATTCGTTTCAAATCTCTATATCTTCAATATCCAGCACAGTTGATTCAAACCAGAACAGGAGAAGACGAAAGTTACACACATTTTCCTAATAAATTGAAATCATCTTAATTTACTACACGATGTTTTTACTTTGGTCAAAGTGACCATGTTTGAACTGTATTTTTTATATGCACACGACTATTTAATTAAAAAAAAGTATTAAAAAATCATTTATATTTGTTTTTTCTAAAAAAATTATATGACTCGAAGACGTTGTAAAAGAAGAGACAGAGGTCATCGTAGACATCGAGGTAGAGGAAAAATATTCACTAGAGTCAAAAGTCTGGCCAAACGTTTACTTAGATCAGACGTAGGAGCTTACGCGCTCGATTATCTAGAAAAACAACGCATAGAAAAACATTTGCAAGAAAATATAATGCACGCAAGAGAAAAACAAGAAAACGAATAAAAAACGAATTCGTTGTTCGGTTGATTTCCTGAAATTGTATTCCGGTTTATACTTGCTCAATGATTCGCCTGACTTTAGAACTATTGTAAACACGATAAAATATAAAGAAATAACGAAAAGAAAGAGTAAATTTACATGTGTTAAAAGAACTTATTTTAAAATATTTAAAAAAGATTACGTATAAAAAACTATTTACAAAAAAAAACACCATAATGCGAAAAAGACGCGGAAGAGAAAGAGTATGTTTACCTCCATTAAAGGAATGCGGTAGAAGACGTTTTCGAAGAAGACGAATACGTGGCGAATTTTTACCAGTTTTAGCCGGTTTACTAGGGGCGTCTATGCTTCCTTCTTTATTACCACGATAATAAATTAAATAAAATGAATGCATACGAAACGAGGAAAAAGAGATTCAGTAAAGAAACATATAAAAAAATATTCTAAAAAACATTACAAAAGACAAATGTGTGGAGAATTTTTAACGGCATTAGGAGCAATCGCGTATGGACTTTACCAAGACTTTTACCTATAATAAGAAGAGCGGCTGTGGGAGGAGCAATATCGGGAGGAATATCTTACGGAATCAATCAAATTGGAAAATAATTGTGTTATTCTATTTTATTAAAAATTGCATTACAACCATATACATTGACGTGTTCTAAATTAAATTCTTCGCGTCCTTTGTAATAATTAATAAAATTTTCAATAATATTACTAAACGTTTATTTCGCATATCGAATTTCCATATAATAAATTTTGCCAAACTTAATTTTTTTCCCTTGTAACCTGGCGTATCAACTATTACGATATAAAATATTTTCGTCGTATACAAAATAATATAAAACAAATCTCATAAAGTTCTTCGCTCATTATTTCTGTAACAACATCTAATTTGTCCATCATTTCTTCAATCGATTAATATTTTCTCTTTTCTAAATTATTTAAAACGTTTTCACACATTGTATTTATTTCTTCAATATCACAACGAATATTTATCTGTGTTTTCTTATGACTTTTAAAAATTCTGTTAATATAAAAAACTAAAACCCAAAAAAATAAGAAAAATCCGCCGTAAATTGTTGCAAACAGTTAAGGCAATATAAGTGTTACAAAACTATATAGAACAAATCCTAGAACTAGAAACAGTGCGGCAATACACTTCAATGTCAGTTTAAAAAACTTTATTCTCGGCTTTAAAAATCCATATATTCCAGCTCCAACGTTTTTAACGAACGACAAAATTCCGGATATGATTGCCATGAAAATTGCGAGTTCCACCGTAATCTTTAGGTTTGTCTGGCTTATACGATTGAACTACTGCTATGCGAGTTGGTTTTTCAAACTGTTGGAACCAGGGTTGGCAATAACTCGGGTTTTTGAGCAAAAACCCGACCCAACTGGGTATTTGGGTGAGTTATTGGTTTTTTGTGTTTTTGCTAAAGTTTGGTATAAATGTTTAGTAACAAAGTTTAATAAGTTTATTTAAAAGCTATTTTTAATTTTTTAAAGTTCTTATTGTCTTATACAAAAGCTTAATTAATAATAAGATTGCATTTTTTTCTAATAAAAAGCTATTTTTAAATTGATTTATCTTTCTAGTTAAATTTAAAATATAAGTAGATTATAGGTCTTCATTTGACATTAACATGTCAAAGTATCAATCAGAGGGAAGAAATTAGGCTAGTAGGTGGAATTAAGTGACCATATTAAGTGATCAACTAAATTGAGTAATAGGGTAGATTAGGGTAAATATGAGCACATTGGTAATATGAGCATACTTAAAGATTTCTTAGATCTAAGCAGTGAAGTTAAAATTGCTTTGCATTTTTCGAACCGACTTTATGTGGTGATAACAGGAATCAGCACATTTAACGTAAATTTATGTGCAGTAGTTAGCGGCTATCATTTAATTAAAACGCTGTTAAATTTTTGCGTTGTTAAAATAATATCATCACGCATGAATAAATCTGTGGCGCGAAATTTTGGTGCTAAAATAATGAAATTGATTTTTTCGTAAAGAAAAATATGTTAGCTATAAATCTAATTCATTTTTACTTGAAAATAATACATAGAAACATTTATTTTTGACTTTATTTAAAGATACCATTTTTGTGTACTATGAGCATGCTCAAATTACCCGGTGTTTTTCATTAAAATTACCTAGTTTAATGTATTAAAATAGCAGTGGTTTTAATTGCTTTTTGAATAAAAACAAAACATAGTGAAAAATTTATATTTTGACGATACTGAATATTATTTTGTAATTAACAATCAAAAAATTTGAATTTTTATCGTTTAAAGGTTTGAGTTAATAAAATTGAAAAAATGACGAAGTAATTTTTTTTTGCGGAAAACATAGCAGTATTGTTTCAACAAATAGTGGATTAAAATTTGATCTTTTAATAATAAGTTTTGTTAATACCGAATCATTTTATTCCTAAAATTAGTTCTAATTGTCAGCTTGGTGTTTTTTTACTTAACTAATGTTATTTTTTTGAGCTAACATAAAGTGCTCATATTGCCAAGTGGTCTGGGTAATATGAGCAATTTTACTACTTTTTTAGAACCTCTGTGTTTTTTTAGAAAAAAATTCGGGTGCCCAAATATCTAAGTGGGTCATGAGTAGGGATCCCTAAAAATTGTTTATTCGCAAAAATTTTCGATACAGCTTAATTATTTTAGAAAATATTCTAATTTTTGCTTAAGGTGCTCATATTACCCTAATCTACCCTATGTAATTATAGCAAAAAAAGCATAATTAAAAAAATAGAGAGAGTTAAGATCCATTTTGATAAATCCAGAAAAAAGAAAAAAGGATGCGCTAATGATTCCGCAGAAGTATTTTGTGATATATCAGTTCTAGAGTCAAGGCCATCTACATCTGCAGCATCTAACAAGTCTAACCAGTCGGAAAATAATGATCAAGATCGTTTAAGCTTTATTAGTGATTCTTCTTATTTGCCAATTGTTCTTCAACTGTGATGATGATGCAACGGCAAACATTCATTTCTAAATTTATTACTACAACAACAAGTAATCAAAAGAATGACTGGATTTGCAAATTTCAAGGTTTTTTTTTTCAATTATTATACCATTTAACATAGTAGAAAATCTTGACTTGACTACCAAGTTGCCTAAAATATTTAGACCTGAGTGCGAGCCCCCAAATAGAAAACAGAAATCTCCAGAACTCTTAGTAAGAGTAAATGAAGAAGTAATCTATAAAATGAAAGATGATCTTGATGATGATTGTGATGTTACCTTATTTCAAGATGGTCGGAGTACAGTAAGAATTTTATAATTGCTTATAGTATCCAAAACGATACAATCATGATATTTTAAAGAGGTTTTCAAAAAGCAATGGTTTCATATCATTTTCTGGCCAATTTGACAAATCCAAAATATAACTAAAATTAATAAAAGTAACTTTAAAATTGTAAAAAATATTAAAAACTTGCATCTGATCAAATTAAAATAAATACAGATAAAAAATTTTCCTTTATTTACTTAGAAAAAACATTGGATAAATCTTATAACTTTATTTACTTAGAAAAAAGCTGAGGAATGGTTGAATGAAGTCTATCCTGAATTTATGCCAGGCTACTAAACATTTAAACTAAAAAAAGATTTGTTACCCGACATATTTATTCAATGATAGTGTAAAAAGGACAAAATCAGGAACCAATTGGTGGTGAATTATAGAAATAAAAGAAAGTTTTTTAACTTGCCTACAAGTTTTGCAAGATTTTAACGACAGTTGCACATTTGTCCAGCTAGTCCATTAAAAGATTTTTCTCGTCCTTTAGCATTATTTGGAGCAAAATTAGGAATCTTCTAGGAAGAGGAAAAGCAAAAATGCTTGTACGAATTTACATACATTGAGGTCAAGATGCACAACTGCTGATGACTAAATTGTTAAATAACTTTATTTTAAACCTTTAAGTTTGAATATTACTGCTCCAAATAAAATAAATTCTCATTTATGATTCACTAAACTTCTTATTTTTAGAACAATTTTCGAGTAGCATTAAATCTTGAGTGTGAATGGATATTAATTTATGAATAAAATAATTATAAATAAAACATTTAAGACCAAAAAGTTGGGTTTTTGCTCTTGGGTTTTTGCCAACCCTGATTGTAACGGTTTATTTTTCGTTTCCATTTAAGGGGTTTTCCCTCTTTTTTTTTAAATCTAAGTATTTTTACAAAATAATAATATGGGTTTCTAAGTTTTAGTAAAAGAATAACTTTAATAAAAAAAAATTAAATAAATATATGTGATTTCCTTCGTAACCGAAAAATACCCCTAAAATGACCAAAAAATGACTTTACGCCGTCCAAAAAACAAAGATTTTTAAACATATTTAGCATTCAAAATTTTACCACAATATTGTCATAAGGGTGGGCTATGAAATAAGTGGATCAGATTTTTCATAGTGTTTTGTCACCATCACCATAACGCGATCAAAGATCATGTTCAAAATTTTCATCGATTTTACATCTTTTTTTTTTTAATAAAAAAAAACTCCATTCCATTCATTTCACAGAGTGTAATATGGTAAACATTTCATGAAAATTTCATATTAAAATGTAATACGGTTTTCCAAATATATTGGACGGTGTGCACAAATTTCTATTTTAAGAAAAAGACAATTTAAGTTAAATTTTTGAATACAATATAGTTTTTTTCATAAAAACAGTTAAAAAGTAACCAAAGTTTTCAAAATCCACCAGGTACATACAAGTCACCTTCTTTTTCGATTATTTTTTTATCCTTCTTCAACTTCTTGTCACGTAATATTTGCCTTCTTAACTTTTTAGCAGGGGTTATTCTATTTTCTGCTTTTTTTAATCTTTCATTATTTAATGCTTTTCATCCTGCAACCATATGAAAGCCTGGTTCCATGTCCAGTTGCTTTAAAATATCAATAGATGCTTTTGCGCCAATATTAAAGTTAGCAACAGCATCATATACACTAATTTCAAATTGTGTCACTGATACAAATGTTTGTTTTGGTATACAGCCCCAAATCATTCCATTGAAAGATTCATTGGCATTTTGAGTCTTACCGTGCAAACATTTTTGAAACTCAGTCTTTAGTTAAATCCCCAAATATAGGTTTTACTTTCATAATGACGTCCATTGGTAAACCAGGGCTTGGTTTATATGTTGTTGTCTTATTTATTTTATCGGCATTGTATTTGCACCAGCTGTCTGCACCAAGGGGCAGTGTGGGAAATGTAAACTATTATTTCAGTGGTTTGCCTACTGAAAACTCCGAGCTCAGCTTAAATTTTCAGCAAATTCCTTAATGTGTTGAATAATTGCATGTGCTTTGGTAGTAACTAAAATTCCAAGAGCTAGGTAAGAATGCTTGATTTCTGAAATGCTTAGTCAGAATCCTCCGAGATCTTTCCAAAACAGGCTTTTTTAACAGATTGAAGCTTTCTTAAGCAATAAACAAAAGGGATTGCTTGCAATGCACAATGCTTTTGGGCAAGACTCTGAAGAATGCCAACATTCTTCAACAGTTGGTTGCATTTATTTCCATTGAACTGTCCCCCATGATATATTTGCATTTGAAGGTGCAAGAGGTTCGGTCATTTTTGTGCTTGATCCCATGTTTCAAGGAGTTGCTTGATAATATGGTTGAAGATTCCAAGAAAAGTATGGAGTTCTATTAGAGGAATTACATCAAGAAAAAGCTCAGATTGCCTGTAGGGGTTAATTAATGGAGGATCAACAACATCTGCGTAATTCTTAGCCGATTGAAGTTTTGCGCGTGAAGAGAGGAATCTAGCATAGCTGTTGCATAAAGAACTACATGTTTTTAATTGGCCAGAGTTAGTAGGGTTGTAAGACTCGATATCACTCCAGCAACTTGGGTGTTTGCTAGAGTGAGACTAGATACCACATAAAAGTTTGGCTACTTTCATTTCACATGAAATTATGTAAGACACATCTTCAATTTACATGAGGCTTAACAGTGCCTTAAGATTTTCATATGTTTCAGGAATACCTTCTGCTGCCGCAACAATTGGCTGTTTTTTTACACCACCATATAGGGCAGAAGAGCTTGATTAGAAAAATGATGATCATTGAGTATAACTTTGCTTGGAATATGCGTCAATTACGCTGAGGATAATTTTCAAAAATGAACCACCTCCATTAATTCCAAGGTTAACTAAATGATGTGATGTAAGTCCTCTTACTGAGAGAATATGGTTGATTATGGCATTCAACTTCTTGCAGTGAACAACTTTTCGAACTTGATTTTTTATTTCTTTTGTCCAGAATGAAAACATTTGACATCATGAAAAAATCTGCTAATTTCTTCCAGATGTTGTCAAGTTTTGCTTTACGTTTGCCTTTACAGCTTTTTTTTCCATTGAGTTGTCTAGAGCTGATGCAAGCCTTTTCAAACTAACATTGGAAAGGTTCGTATTGTTTTGAACTTGGACCAATGTTTCAAAAGTAAATAGTTGCTGCTAGTACTTCGCTGAATATCCTGGCAGAAGTCAAATGCAAGTAGGAATTTTCTCATCATTGAAATTAATATTACACTTTAAAATATTCTTGACTCGTTCAATAAAAAAACAGTTAATATGCGATCACTTTTCTTCAAACACAAAAAGCAAACAGATTTTCTGCAATCACCATAAGTTTTTGCAGAATTAGGCATTTTTTGACAAAAACAAAATAACTTTTAACAGAAAAGCCAATTTATTTGTTTACATTATTTCAGCAGCAAAGATTTTCAGCATCAATTTTATTGCCTTTAATTTTAATAAAGAAGGAAAAAAATATTAAACAATAGGTTCATACAATGTTGTTTAGAGATATTTGCAACATTTAAAAAAAAGTTATTTAGTGACTTTTAGCTGTGGAAACGTATTTTCAAAATTAAGTTTCTTTGTATAAATATGGCAAAAACTTTAAATGCAATTTTCTCCTGCGGACGTAATGAAAAGATTTAAATTTTTGTTTCAAAGTGATCACCATAACCTATAGAATCACCCCACCAACGGATTTTTTGGTCATTTCCAAAGAGGATAGGACCCCTTTTTGGACAACTGCGATATATAAATATATATATATATATATATATATATATATATATATATATATATATATATATATATATATATATATATATATATATATATATATATATATATATATATATATATGTATATATATATATATATGTATATATATATATATATATATATATATATATATATATATATATATATATATATATATATATATATATATATATATATATATACATATATGTATATATATAAGGTTAGGCAGATTGCCTTTAAAAAATTATATTTTTAGTTAGGTTACATTTCCTTTTCCGTTGATTATTATGATCAACGGTAAACTGAAATGTTACTAAAAATAAATTGCAACCTCTTACCCAAACTCTGACATTCGATATAAATCGAACAGTAATCAAAACGAGCCAAGTAAAGAAATTTAAAACAACATTACTTATTTTTTAAAACTCTCATCAGACTTTTTGATATCATTTTTTAAATTTCATCCAAAGCAAAACAATTTTGATCTAAACGTTAAAATTAATTAACAGAAGTTTATCTTAGAAACAATAAGCCTTGTCACTAATGACTTTTGAAGAAAACACACAAAAATTGTTTTGCTCATTTTGTCTGGCATTTAGCAAAGCCTCAGGTCAATCAACGTTCTTTAGTGGTATAACTTTACGAATTCCGAGCATATTTATTAAAGAATATCAGAACATGAAAGCAGTGCACTCCATACAGCCTGCACAGAATCATATTTTAAAAATCGATGCCAAAGATATCATAAGTATTTATATATATGCGTATATATACGCATTGACATGATGAAGAGGTTAAAAAGAATTGTTTAATTTTAGAAAGAATCATAAAAGCTTTAAAAGTTTTTGATAACGTGGATTTAGCTACAGAGGTGCAAAAGAGTCTGGGTTCACATTGCTCGATAACAATGTGAGATTTTTTTGGATACTCTTTTGCTTGTTGACAAATTTGATACATTGTTTTCGTATACTTGTACAAGTACATGACAGTGTAAATCATGAGAATTAATTAGATATTCTTTTGCTTGTTGACAAATTTGACCCGTTGATTCCGTTGTTGGAAGCACATATCAAAGAGGTGGTTAGAGAAAGCGAATACTGCCATGGTTCAGTTGGCAACAGAAGAGGTCATGGCGACTTAGTCTTATAACCAAATCACAAAGAATGTGTGATTTGGTTTGTGGCGTTTTAAAAAGGTAGACATTTATACAAGTAAATGTATTGACAATGGAACCGATGGAGCCTCCAATATGCAAGGTATTTGATTTTATAAATCAATGGATTTAATACCTGGTTAAATACCAGGTACTCCCTAGTCAGATTCATGTATGGTGTTATGTGCATGTCTTAAATTTAAAAATGGGCAACGTTTCTAAAAAAGCGGGTAAAATTGTTACCTTATTTGGTCTTTTAAATTTGGATACATAAATTTAGAAAATTGAAATATATATTTGTAATCGGTGAAACCCGTTGGTGGGCAAAAGATATTGCTCTTACTTAGGTACTTCGAAATCAAAACCTCTGATCAAGAAACACAAGTTACTGATTATTTATAAATTGACATGTTACAAATATATCATGATAACTCTACATCAATCAAATTTAATAATGATGTCCGTTACAGAGCAAAAGCTCTTTTAGATTAATTGACAATTTTTGAATTTATTTTGACGGAACAATTGTTTTTGAAAGTGTTTGAGAACACAACGTCATGATCTGAATATTTAAAAACAACTGGAATGGATATACTACAAAAATATGGATTTGAAGTTCAGACTGGTTTGAAAGAGAAAAGAATTAAAGCTAACCAACTACTTGAAAGTGCGAAAGATAAATTTCGTGTCAATGTTCACAACAATATCATGGATCGAATAATCAGTAGTTTAAAACAGAGTTTATATGAGCATAGTAAACGCTGATTTATCTTGTTTAGATCCAAGAAATTTTCGAAAAAATGCCTAGTAACGCATTGCAGCACCTCAGTGGGTTGCTCAGAAAATTTGATACTTGTGTAACAAAAGACCAGCTTCAAACGGAATTGTTGTAACTTGCAAATAAATGTTTCGAAATAACTCTTGAAGATGAGTATAATTTTCTATTTGACACGGAAGTATCTGACTCTGTCTCGGGCAATATCCGACAACCTAAATGCATAGAATTTGAAACTGTCCTTACAATCTCAGCAGGTAGAAAACAGCGACAGCAGCAAAAATAAATGCAAATATTGCAAAAATGCATTGTTTGTAGTTGCTTTGTTCTCCAGAAGTTCAATTTACGTAGTCTTGCGTAATCAAATTTGTTTCTGGTTTACTAATTTGTGTTGACATTATCCTCTTCACAAATTGCTTGTGAAAGGTCACTCTCAAAATTGAGTATATTTTGAACAGATTAAGAAATTTGATGAGCTACTTAAATCATTCATGCTAATGTCTTGTTAAAAAGACCTTCTTCCAAGAAATAATAGCAATGCAATCATTGTTTTTTTTAGCATCGACTAGCTAAACGATGAAAAAATTACCATACTAACCAATAGTGAATAGCTATTGTGTCTACTATTTATAGACTTTAACTTACAGCAGTGTTTTGGAAATATTTTTTTATATCAATATTTAGGCTGAGAAGTTTAAAATTTTTTTTTATACATATATATATATATATATATATATATATATATATATATATATATATGTATAAAATCATACATACATACATATATATGCGTTAATTTAGAATTTTCTATCATCATATTGAACTAATCTTTATTTAAAATTGAAGAGCAACTTTTAAAAATATAATTGCAGAACAGCTGAAACTTTTTTTATTGTTACTAACTATTACAATAAACGATCAATTTTCTAAAAATACATAACCATACCAAAACCACGGTCATAGGAAATAGGTCGTCTGGCCACTTTCGTTATTAACTATGAAATGATATATTGGTATCCCAATAGCCAACTTAAAATTCGCCCAATTTTATTAAAATTTCATATCGTTTTTAAACAGCATGATAGCATATGTCTAACTGATAGATGTTAAAGGTCTAATTTACTTCTAACAACATGCTGTGTTAAGCATTTAGATATACAAAAAAAAATCTTTCCAAAAAATAAAAGAAACTATGGAGGTGGAAAGTTATTGCCTTCCTCTAGTATAAACAGGCGCCTATTATCTTTTTTTAAAATCTGTAAATGCAAGTCGTATATAGTTATATAATTTTTTTACATCTATAATTATGGAATAAGCCCAACAATGTATAATAAAGATGTCACATTAGGGTGTGTTAAAATAAATAAAATGTGGTAATTTTATTAATTTCTTAAATAAATTTACTTTTTCGTAACACTCTAATTAGTAAAAAAAAAAACGTATATCCAATTTTTAAATATAGTTTAATGTTTAACTTACTCGCTAAATGAAAAATAAACCGCTAAATAAATATATATAATATTAAAATTTATGGTCAAATGTTCAACTGACAAAGGAGCGCTACTCCACGTTTGATCCAATGAGAAGAACTGACATCTGAAAGTAATCTGATCTCCATTACATAGTTTGTTGAGTGACCAGTAGTGGATAAAGTTCCGCGTCTCGCACTAGTCTTGTACACAGGGCAATCATAATGAAGACTAGCCACCTCAGCTCCTTTTTTGCACGGTTTTAACCAAATCTAAATATAAAAATTAAATAAATTAGTAAACTTGATATGTATTATTTGACCTATTGCACGAAATTACTGAAACACTTATTAATTATAAAAATGATCAATATTCGATAGTAAAAATATGTCATATACCTTACATCGTAATCATCATGCCATGAAAAGACCTTCGATACAAAATAATTTTTTAAAAGTACATGTAAATTTAGGTTTAAAGGTTCCGTGTGAAAGACTTTCTTACCCACTGGAAAAAGTGTTTGATTTGAAACACTCTTTCAAATATGTTGACATGAAACAGAAGCCGTTAAAAAGAATTAAAAGACGCATCACTTTATTTATTATTATTATTAATATTATTATTATTACTAAATTTTAGTATCGCGGAAAAGAATTGAACTGTAAGCTCACCATTAGCTAGTAAGCTAGCTTGTATAGCTGCAGAAATACAGCCATGAAAAATGATGAACTGTGGTAACTATACAGTTTGCTGATCTAATTTAAAATTGTTGACATTAAAGGCATTAGCATTCTCATCTGGCAGAGAGCTACAATTATTTGCAACTTGTTGAAACTTGTTGCAAATTGTTGAAAAAGTTAGGCAGCTACTAATAATTTTGCAACAAAAGCGTTTGCGATGACCATCGATTGGCGGAGTGGATAAAGTTTATATAATATAAATATAGCGCTGTACACTTCAAAAGTGATGAGTCCAAACTACGTAGAGTTTGTAACTATAACAGCTGTAACACATAACATATAAACATTATAAAAGTTTGTATTTAAAAATTCATCAAATTTGTTCTTGAATTGATTGATACTAACTACGTCTATTGCTTCTTGTTTAAGAATGTTCCAGTTGTTAACCACTCTATTGGTGAAAAAATGTCATTTATCTTTCCTGTAAATTGGCTTCTTAGTTTACCATTGTTGTCTCTAGTTATAAGTTAGTACAGTTGATTAAATCAATTTCGTTTTTAAATTTGAATTTTCGAATGAGGTCAGCACACTTTATTATGTCACTCAGTGAAATTAGGCCAAGTTTAACACATGTTTTGTAATTAAAGTGTTTCAACTCATGGGGTATTTTTGTGACGCAATATTGAATTTGTTCAATTGCATTAATGTGAGCTTTAAGGTGCACCAGACAGTGATAGCATATTCTAGATGGGGATAAAGAAAAGTTGTGTCAAGGTTTTTCTAGATTTTCAATTATCTGCTAACAAAAATATGCTTTAAAATACCTAAAAATTTATATGTCTTGGCAGCAGCACTGAATGCTTGACTTTTATACTTTAGATCATCAGAAAGTTGAACACGAAGATCTTTTTCTAGCGTTATTCATTCTGGCTTGATTCTTTTGGTTTATGCCGTTTGAGCCCTTTTCATCAATGAAATTGATATAAGGAATAGATTTGGTTTGGTTGATGGGCATAAGTTTACATTTTTAATGTTAAGTTGCATGAGCCATATTTGAACCCAATTGACAATACTATCAATGTTAGCTTGCAGAGAAAGCTTGTTTTCTGAAGTGTTAACTACACTGTGAACTTTGGCATCATCTGAATACATTTTTCAAATGCTTTTGATTGTTGATATAGGTTATAAATAGTATTGGACCAAGAACTAAGTCTTGCGGAGTGCATCAAGTAACGTGTTCCTATTCTCATAACACGTTACCAAGGAGAAGGCGCTGTGTCTGTTGGAAAGATGGGCATTAATCTGATTTAAGACTTTGCTCGAATCCCATACGTATCAACCTTTTTAAGCAACCTCTTGTGGGGAACTTTGTCAAATGCCTTGGCAAAATCAAAAAAAAGAACATCAACATAATACATATTCGATGTAGTGCAGCTTATACGATGCAGTGTAGGCAATTCATAGTTTAAGTAAATTCGTTATAATAATTTTTTTTTGATGAAAAATCCGTTTGACATTAGGAAACAAGATTGTTAGACATTAACTTTCTTGACCTACTTTTTGATTATTTTATATGGTAAAGAGGTGATGGAAATTGGTCTGTAGTTTGTTTGATCTATCTTAAAGCCATTTTTGAACAATGGAGTTACATTCACTTTAAGGAAAGCCTTTAGTACTACTCCTTGTTCAATTTACATTTAAAAAATTATGGCAAATGGAGCTGCTATTATGTTGAATGCATGAAATCTTGATTGTCTTAAGCATCTAAATTTGTGATAAATTTTCCCATTTTTATTTGGACAGATTTTTAGAATTTAATTTCATACTTTATAAATAAACTTGGAAATGGTAAAATGATTATAGCCAAAACAATCATTATGTGCATTGACTTTGTGAACTAGTTGCAAAAGAAATAATTTCATTACAAAATCGACATTACAATCTACATTACAATTAGTCGATTCAGTGATTATCAGATCAAGAACATGTTGTTGATTGTGATGAGCTAATGTTTTTGAACTTTCTTGCATCTGCTGCCCTTTTTTTTGTCCACAAAAGGATACTTTTTGACTCCATTGATAATAATTTTTTTGGAGGCATCAATACAGCGAATAGTATCTCTGAGGACAACATACTAGAAAAAGTTGATCAAGTTTAAAATCATTAATTTTTTTTTTCTGAGTTTATTAAAGTTAGTTTATTCTGTTAGGGTACGGTCAGGTAAAGTAAAAATCTCTTTATACTTTGAGTCAGATAAGTTTCTTGCTGAAGAAATTACTTAATAACACCTCTACAGTATCAAATTCAACTATTAGATGAGCTGGAAAAATACTTGTTAAATGTGCTGATGTTCAGCTTGGGTTAGGCAAACGGTTAATTTATTTGATATTTGCAGATGAGCTAACTGTTACAAGTTTTACATATGCTTTATTATTTTAGCGTCATCGTTTATATGCTCTTCTTGAGTGCTTTTTTATGAATTATCAACACCAACAACAACAAATTTAGTAGCTCTTTCGGTTTGCATTCGCTGATTTTTTAAGATTTTAGAGAGAGCATATTTTGAGAGCATATTTTGCGGCTGCTCTAATTTAGGTATGTCTAGATAAGATAATTTAGTAGAGTTTATCTGATGTGAAAATAATATTTCCTTTTGAAGATACTCTAGCTGTCCTCATAAAATAAAGTTTTCATCCTTAAACGTTTGAATTTCATTGTTGTGGCTGTTATAAGAGCGAGAAACTCAGAGTTTATAGTTTTTGCTCAAAGTATAAGTGAATTTGTTTTCAGTTGTGAAGCTGTTAAAAGTAACATAACTGATCCAACTTTCAACAAATAATGCCTTGAGTAGCTGTTGTGAAGATTTATCAGCCTAGCCATTTTTTATCTCTTTTTCAAAAACTGTGAAAAAAAAGGACGTGGTTCTAAACTTTATATAGTCATATTTTTTTAGGCGTTAAAGTACATTTTGATGAAATTTAAAATATAAGAAATTTGAAATTTAATGTGAAGCAATTTGATATCAAAAAATAACTTGCCTCAACCAGTGGGCCACTGCTGTAATTTTTGAAAATATTTTGATTTCTAATTAATATTTATTTCTTATTTAGAAGATAATTGCAGAAAATTGACACAAACGTTAGAATACGTCACAAATTAAAAAAAATTTGTCTCAACAAAATATATAAATTGTCTGATAATTTGTTTAAATTAAGACAATGTGTATTGTCTTATAAAACTAAAATAATTTTGTATAAAAAATATTAAAAAAATTTGTTTCAAAATGAACCTGCAAAGAGTAAGACTTCATTCAGAAAATAAGAGATTGATCTATTTTTATTGTGATGAGAGAAACAAAAAAACTTTGCAGAAAAATAGTTTATTAATTTAACTCATAAAAGAATTCGTCAACCGTCAATTTAACTCATAAAAGAATTCGTCAACCTTGGATTCAATTTGAACATAAACTTTGAAACAGATGTAAATTACTTTTCTTTTGAAGTGTACAATTGAAACCTTCTATAACACAGACAACACAGTGACTAGCTAGACTTGCTAGCTTTATAGCAATTTTTTTCTCATATTGATGTTTCAATTTTTCAGTATTTGATCTAGCATATTTATAATAATAATCAAATGACATACGAACTACATAAAACAAAACAAATATAATTGTTAATAAAAAGACAAGCTAGTTTATAAATCCTCATAATCGAGTGGTTTTTTACTCTTCATTTTTCGTCCATGACTTGATATTTGTATTATTTGTTTTTTGTTTATCTCATCTGGGATATTTTTTGTTTCTGCTATTATTCTTTTGTGCACCATCATCTCTGCATTATCTCGAATCCTGTGTGGAGAAAATACAGTGTATAATCTGAATTTTGATACAATTGATTTCGACGGAGAACATGTCCGTTGTGATTTAATTTGACTTCATATGATCTAGTAGCTACGCACTTTATTATTTTACCTCTAAGACTCCATTCGCGAGTTATTTTCGTTTTGAACTGCCACATTTTGGCTTGCCTGAACAAGTATGGTGCTAAAGTGCAAATACTTTTATCATAGTAGTTTTTTGATTGAATTCTGTTTTTAACGATGTCTCTAGATCTTTTGTATGGTTTCTTATTTTAATTTTGAAATCTAGGTAGATTATCTCTTAGTTGTCCTTCATGTAGTAGTTCTGCTGAAGATAATCCACATTTTATTGGAGTATTACGCAATATTAGAGTACCTTTAAAAATTTCTTCGTTGGAAATGCGGTACTTTTTTATCGTGAGTTTAACTGATTTAACAGTGGCTTCAGCTAAGCCATTTGATCTTGGGTAGTGCAGACTGCTTGATATATGTCTAAATTGCCACTGTTGAGAAAATTATTGAAACAACTTTGAAGTATATTGTGTACCATTATTTGAACCCAATTCCTCCGGGACACCATTTCTAGAAAATTATTCTTTGCATGCAAATATTACATTTACCGAAATTGGTATTTGAAAGCAGAAAAACTTCCGGCCACAAGCTATAATAATCAACAATAATTAAGTAATTTTTATTAGCCCATTGAAACGAATCCGTTCCAACCTTTTGCCATGGTCGAGTTAGAACGTCATAAGTTAACAGAGGTTCTTTTGGTTTTCATGGAAGATACCTCATGCATGCTTCGCACTTTTTGATTAACTGGTCAATTTGGTCGTTTAAACCTGGCCAGAAAACTGCCTGACATGCACGACGTTTGCACATTTCCATTACTAAATGACCTTCGTGCAATTTCAGATTGAAAAATTTTTGAAAAATTTTCACACCCACCCCAAGCTTATTAAGACCCCTTCCACCCTTTATTAATTTTTACTTGTTATCAAAAAAAAAAAAAAAAAAAAATCAGTGAAATCGGCCTTAAAAATTAGAAAATAATTGATTCCGTCACTGATAAAAACAAAATTTTTCAGTGTAAGCAGGCTTTAAAAATCACCGACCAAGTATATGTCAATTTATCGAAAATTAGCTTTTAATTTATTTTTCACCAGTCTAGAACTTACATCAACATAAAAAATGCGCATTTGACCGCAAGCCACGATAGAATTAAATAGTTTTATGCGTGTTTTTTAAAAATTATTAGTTTGGATTTCTAAACTGAAACTTTAAAAAAATAAAAATTTTATTGTAACATTAAAAAATTGTAGGTTGCGATTCAGGTGCATTGAGCATTGAGACATTGCATCAGCATCCGTAATTGGCTTGCCAACAACATGCTCTGCAGTAAATGAAAATCTTAACAATTTCATTATTAATCGTTGCATTCTTGGCAACATCTCGGTAAGCGAACGATAATTTAATATAGGAATTAACGGCTTGTGATCTGTTTCTAAAACAAAATTTGGTAAGCCATACACATACTTAGACATCCGCGTGCACCCCCATGTTACAGCTAGCATTTCTATTTCGATTGAATAATAATTTTTTTCTGTTTTTCTCAAAAATCTAGATGCACAATCAATTGGTTTATATACTCCATCGTGATTCTGATAAACAACTACACTAAGTCCGTTTAATAAACTTTCATCTGTTCTCAATTTTATTGATTGTCACATCATAGTGTGCTAAAATTGGTGGATTTGTCAATTTTTTTTTTTATCTTATCGAATGCTTTAGTATGATTTTCTGTCCATACCCATGCTAATTTTGAACTTAAAAAATTTTGATAGCTGTTGAGCCTAGGAAACTACGCAAACCTGTAATATTTGTTGGTCTCGGGAAATTTTGTATTTTTTAACTTTTTTGCTCAGAGGTTTCACACCCTCTGCTGAAATTTTATGTCCTAAAAATTCTACTTCACATTGATTAAATACGCACTTTTCTAAATTAAGGGTAACTCCATGTTCCGCAAATTTACTTAGCAATGCAACTAGATTTTCATCGTACTCATTTTCTGTTTCCAAAAACTAAAAAATCATCGATACTTTATATGACTCCTTTAAGACCGTCAATTACGTGATCCATTTTTTTTACTAAAGATTTCTGGAAGTGACGTTAACCCAAATGGACCTCTTGTTGGGCAAAAACGACCAAAAGGTGTGGTAAACGTACACTTTAACTGACTTTCCAAATCCATAGGTACTTGCCAATATTCTGAGTAAACGTCTAATTTAGCCATATGTTTAGACCCCTTTTCTAATAGTATCAATGTATGATCTACACTTTTTAACTCATAGAATTCGCGTTTTGTATCTTTATTTAGTTGTGTTAAATCGATACAAATACGAAGTTGTCCATTAGGTTTTTTCACAACTACAATCTTTAGTTGCGAAAAAACCTAATGGAATCTTCATAAACCACTAAATTATTTTACAATAATTTAGTGGTTTAAGAAGATTCCATTAGGTCCTGACTATTCCATTTATGATCAGGATTCCATTATGATTATTCCAATTATGATCAGGACCTAATAACTGTCTGTTTCTAGTACGTAATTGATTAATTTTAATTCCAAACTTTTTTAAATGGTTAGGTCCAATAACGCTAACTTTGGCACTAATGTCAATATTTAATTTTATTATACCATTTTTAACTTTTAGTTGTATTTCCCAAGGTCCTGCTGGCCCAGAACTAATCCGATCCAATGCCCCTAAATGCTGCTGCGAGGTTGAAAATTTTTTTATTTTGTTTTGCTGATCAGCCTCTTTATCTGAAATATTCGATTTAGTTTTTAGACAAACTGAGCTATTTGAGAAATGATTTATAATTTTACAGTCACTACATTTTTTACCCTATGCTGGGCATGATTCTCGACTTAAAGGTTGATTTTTAAACAGAATTTACACGCCAATGAATTTAAACTGAAGTCTCTTTCATTGCCAGAGTTCTGTGTTTTTGAATTAAACTTTTTTGTTGTTGTATAATTGTTGTCCGATCCGGTCAACATTTTCACTTTTATTATTTCGTAATTCAGAAACACCATCTTCTGCTTTATCCAGTGTAAACAATAAAGCAGAAGATGGTGTATCTGAATTACGAAATAATAAATTTGAAAATGTTGACCGGATCGGATGTGACAAAGTACGAGAAAATTTCTTTTCAGAAAGAAATTTTTCTCGTACTTTGTCACATCGTATCCCAGATACAATTTCTTAATAAAATTCTTAATAAAATCTCTTAATGACAAGAAGTCATTAAAACATTCGCCATCTTCTTGAAAACGTTTAAAATAATTATGTCTTTCCAAAGTTTCATTAATAATACCCTTGGCAAAGACTTCCATTTTCTCGAATGTAACAGAAGGGTTTATTTTTTCATCTTCGGTTAAACTTAATAGTTTATAAATGTTTCGAGTTTCTGAAGAATACATATACCTTAGCATAGCAGCTCGATATGGAAGTGGTTTTTTCTCTAAATTTGACAAAGCATAATCAGGTTATTTCTCAATCCAAGAGCAAAATGCAGCATACCTATCTACAACTAAATCTAACATTGGAGGAGAAACACCAACTTTACTACTTTCTGACATTTTTTATAAATAGATTCTCAAGATTAAACAAGATAATTAGTAAATACTATAAAACTTAATTTTCGCATGTTTATTTACATACTCGTAGCGCCATGTTGTGTTCATATAATATTCTATTTTAAAAGACCGGCACCGATCTATCCGATCAAGCCGTGATTTTTGTATATAGATATGACACAGTAGCTATTTATATTATAAGGATATATTGTTAGCTACATCTCGTAGCACTTTTGCAGGCAACACAACAAAAAATCTGTATTTAGTTAATGGTTTGATATTGCAGCCTATATTCGCGTGCCTAATAATTAGATGGAAGTTTGATTTAGATAAATGCTAGGCTACTAATATAATTTTCCTCATAGTCTAAAACATACTTTTGTTCTTGATGAGTTAATATTTCTTTTTCAGAAACAATTTATAGAATCAATTTTCATCTGTCTCCTTTCATGATTTGTCAAAAAATACAAATAAATATATTTTAGCACATTTTATATCAAATTATAGCAAATTTTGCATTACTTTTCAGTGACCATTTTTATGGAACAAAATAGTTTGAAAAGATTTTCTTCAGATTTTTATTCAACAATCGTAACCACAACTTATTTAAACGAAAGCTCGAACATATAATTTTTATTGATGATTTATTAACTTACTTTCAATAATTTTTATTACTTCTCCTTCTTATATTTATGATGGATTCTTCAGTAAAAAAAAAATTTTTTTTACCATTTTTATTTACTGTGAGAAAGGTTATCATGTCCATTTTAGCAGTTTTCAATGTGGAGTTTTATAGTATTTATGTGTGAAAAAAGCATTTATATGAATATTATTTTAGCGAAAAAGCAAATGTTCTTAAAAATAAAATTTTAATTATTTTTTCTTAGTATTTTCGGAATTTTTGTAGCGTAGAATTGTTTAATATGTAATAATAGTAAAAGTAAATAGTATGATTATGAATAAGTAAATTATAATTATATAATGCAATTTTTTGTTAGTATTTAAACAAAATAATACGTAAGATACGTAAACTTACGAATAGTGTACGTATTTAATAATACGTATTTCTTAATCTGTATCTATACGTTTTATTACGTTTTTAAACTTACAAAATATATTTCAAGGTTAAAATACGTATTTTTAGGCATTTTAAAATACTTAAGGTTTTCATTTTTTTCATCGGTTACCGTTAGTTAAATAGGCCAACACGCTTTGCTTTTTTATATAAACGAACAGATTCAGAAAGTTTAGAATTTATTATTTAGATTGTCTGTACATCACTTTTATGAATTTTTATTTTCACTTTTATGAAGTTGTTATTATAAAAAAAATGGGAATTAAAATTATAATTTTAGGGAATTTTTGGTGAAATAAAAGCAATCTTTTTATGTCATAAATTACGATATTATTTTATCTTTTTAATACAAAATTTGCATTCAAAAAGTGTTAAATACTGACATTGTGAAAATGCAGTATATACAATGGTTGTATATATGCTGAATGTAAGTTTAACTTTTAAATTAATTTTTTTTATTTCTTTATATTCTATATTTATTTAGTATTTTATATTTAAGTTTTTTATTAAAGAATGTTCAATATATAAAAGTTTTACATATTGAAATATAAATACTAAGTAAACTGTATAATGGACCATAAAGAGTTAATTTTCGATATATATATATATATATATATATATATATATATATATATATATATATATATATATATATATATATATATATATATATATATATATATATATAATGATTACTTTTAATAATAAAAATTATTTAAACTTCCTTATTATTGTTACATTAGTATTTATGTTCGAATAATTTAATCAAGTAACAAATATTAAATAACATGTCTTCTTCAAGAAATATTCGTAGAAAAGTTGCCATTGCAGTCAGTAGCTGTTTGAATATAACAGACGGTTTGTTTTATTAATAGATTCAAATGCTTTGATATAAAATCTTTTTTATTTATCAGTGTTATTATTTATATTAGTAGTTATTTGAGTTTTATTTAAAGTATTATGTTGTTATATCATTATTGGTGTTACTTTTTTAACTGTGTTTACCATTAATTAGGATATCAATATGAAGATTCATATTTGGAGAAGTCTGATAACCTAATTTTTGATTCCAATTCTTCAACTTCAGAATCTATTTCCAATTTTGAGCCTTCATTATGTTCTTCAAGTAATGAAGTTTCTACCAGCAGTGATTCTGGAAATAAAAATCCAAGTGAATTTGAGTTGCTAATTAAGTTATAGGATTTTGCAATTGAAATCAATATACCTTTTTCAACAATGGATAAACTGTTATTGATTTTAAAACCTTATCATCCTCAATTGCCAAAGTTTTTCAAAACCTTATTGAACTCAAAACCTGCAACAATTAGAAATGTATCTAATGGAGAACTTTTGTATCTTGGTGTTGAACCATTTCTTTAAACACTAAGCATTTCTAGCCTATCAATTATATATTTGCAATTTAATATTGACGGTCCTCCACTTTATAACAGTTCTGAAATATCATTTTGGCCTATTTTAGTAAAAAAAGTTAGTGATTCAATGTCATCAAAAGTTGTTGTCATTTTTTGTGGAAAAGGAAAACCCAATTTACATATTTTTTTTCCCGAATTTGTGACAGAAATAAATTATTTTAAAACCATTGGTGTTTCAGTCAACTAACACTTATGCAGTACTCATATAACTTATTTTGTATGTGATGCCCTTGCACGTGCATTTATTAAATGCATAAAGTACCATTCAGGCTATTCCAGCTGTGATAAGTGCACTGTAGAGGGTGAGTGGCATAGCAAGGTTGTATTTTTAGAAAAAGATGCACCCCTCAGAACATTAGAAAGTTTCATTTCGAAAGAAGATGATAGTCATCATAACTGGAGACATCTTTTTTGGGAATTCTTATCATCCTATCATTCCTAATCATCCGATTAATAGCTTTCCAAATGCTTATATGCATTCTGTATGTTTGGGGGTTGTTCAAAGACTTATGAACTTTTTGTCTTCTGGACCATTCAGTGTCAAGTTATCTTTACAACCACTAAAAACAATATCAGCTCGCCTAATCCATATTTCGTCATTCTTTCCTTCCGATTTTAACAGACGGCCTCGTTCATTAGACAGTATGAAGAAGTGGAA
This sequence comes from Hydra vulgaris, assembly GCF_038396675.1. Taxonomy (NCBI): domain Eukaryota; kingdom Metazoa; phylum Cnidaria; class Hydrozoa; order Anthoathecata; family Hydridae; genus Hydra; species Hydra vulgaris. The sequence goes on along the minus strand of NC_088925.1, from coordinate 14,670,697 downwards.
AGCTACAGAATTCCGATCATTTCTCCTTTATTCAGGGCCTATTGTTTTGTGTGATATTCTCAGTCAACCAGTTTATGAGCATTTTCTTATTTTACATAGTTCAATATTTTTATTATGTAGATCTCAAGAACACGAAGTTATTAATTTTTGCGGTGAGCTGTTAAAAATATTTGTTACAAAGGCTATGGAAAATCATTTATGACATATAATGTGCATTCCCTTATACATCTTCACAATGACTGTTTGCAATATGGATCCCTTGGCAATTTTTGTGCTTTTCCCTTTGAAAATGCTCTAGGACACTTAAAAAGAAGAATTCGAAGTGGGTATTTGCCTCTTCAGCAAATTGCTTCCAGACTTGCTGATTACAAAGCTGAACATTCACAAAAACTGCATGCTGATGGAGTTTTTCTTCAACATTGTGGTGGACCATTACCAATTCATGGTAATTTTTTACAATATAAAGTCTGCTATTACAAAAATAAAAGGTTTTCAAATGGTTTGCGTGATAGCTCGGTAATGATTGAACACAAATGTTATCAAATTTTAATATCTTAGCAGAAAATTTAAGAAATCCATTACTCTTAGCCAGACATTTTACAGTGCAAACAGATTTTTATGACGTGCCACTTGCTAGTTCAAAACTCTCTATTTTCAATGTTTGTTGTCTCAGTGACGCCTTGCATACAGTTCCATTCTCTGATATTGTTATTAAATGTTGTTGCCTCCCATATTCTTCCTCCTTCGTTGTTTTCACATTATCAGACATTTGAATTCCTATTATATTTTAAATATCTATACTTCTTGACAATATGAACTAAAAAATAAGTTTATACTATAATATTAATGTTTTTAATATATATCATTTACAACATGTTTATTATTTTTTTTTGGTGTATATTGCTTACAATTGCTTTTATTTGTGCAGATTTAGCAGTTTATTATGTAAAATGTTTTACTGCAAATTCGTTATTTCTTTATTGTAAAGTTTAAATTTACAGAAAAGGCTGCTCTTGATCATATAACTTGAGTTACATTTACTTAATTATACATTAATCAATTTCTTGTCTAAATATCAGAGTTAGACATTACAATTGTAATTTCTAACTCTGATATATATAGACAAGAAATTGAGTAATATATAATTAAGTGAATGTCTGTTTTAAATTTTTTTTTTTAGTATTCAAAATTTTCATTCATTAAAGATGTCTTATACAGTTGTTGTTTTTAATAATAACAATGAATTGGCAACAGTGTCCAGCAAGTGGTTTAAAGCTTCTGGGTGTGTTTTGTGGCCCAATTGTAGAGTAGGTAAAAAACTCCAAAACATGTTGTTAAACCACAAGAAACCAGAAGCTGATTGGATTTCCTATGAAGTACGAGTGTTGTCCAGCAACATAGGTATGTTTTTTACTGTCAATGTTTTGTGAATATATGTGACAGTCTAATTCATTATCTTTGTTATTTTATTTTTCTAGTGTCTCTCAAATCAGCAAAAGAAAAGGAGCGACTGGCTGAGGAAAATTCTAATCTAAGTTCGGTTGAAGATGTCAGTCGAGTTTTATATGATCCTAGCAGATTTAATAGTCAAGAATTTTCCCAACCACCAGCCAAAATCAGAAAAATTATTTAAAACTCACATACTACTCCCTCACCCTATCTTAACTATCCCTTGTTTCCAGTTACACCATCACAAGCTTCTCGTCCGCCCTTAATTCAAACTTCAACGTCGCTTCCTATTAAGCTGGTTGTTTTGTTTTATTAAAATGAACATGTTTTGTTTATTGATTAGTTAATATACTATCTCTCTAAAATATGCATTTTTACTTATCGTTTTTTTTAGCTACTTCTAACTGCCAAATTACTTCACTTCTTAATTATCCCTTATTTCCGGATAAATCAGCACCAGTTTCTGAACTTTCGTTTTCATATTCCATTCAAACTCAATCACTTCATTGTGAGTTTAAAAGTTGTTTTTGATTGTCGATCGCAAATATTATTTTGTTATGACATGTTTTAAAAAGTGTTTAAAAATTTAATTATTCATCTTAATTCATTCCGTATTAATCACAAATATTTTTAAAATTTTTCCTGCATTTACAGGTGAAGATATGATTTTATAATTTTCTCTGCAGTTTATGTTAGGCATTTATGTTATCAGGAAAATTTATACTTTTTTTTTATTAGGCAGTCTTCCTTGTGAACATCATTGTACCCATGTTGTTGCATGATTTGAAAAATTGTTTCGAGAAATCCACCAAATGCGCGTAGAACAAGAAACTATAAATCGACGTTTTCATCAACATTCACAATGTCAAATTGAAAATCAACATGTAGATAGCCATTTTTTGAATTGTCTTCCTCTGGACAGTGATCTTGTATTTGATCAGTTTGGCATGGAAATAGATACTGACAAAGAAAAAAGAACTGCTCTGGTAAGTAAACTTTTATGATATTTTGTTTAGTCTTTCTATAGAAATTTTTTTTATAGGTATACCTCTCTTTTTGTGGAAAAATGTGTTTATGAAACCATAACAATATAAATTAGTAGTACAAATTTTACTTGTTGTTTCAGATAAGTTATTTGCGAAAAAGGTCTGACACAAATGTGAACAAGACCATAATTAATATATCGAGGGTTTGTTGAAAGACAATATTCTTGGATGTTATTCAAGGGATGGGAAGCGTGGGAAAAAAAGTTTTGCTTTAGCAAAGGGAAATTTTGTTTCAATAATGCAAGGTAACATATATCTAATTATTAATAGTTAAAAATTAATATTTATGAGAATGTATATATAATGTATATAATGATATTATTTTATATAATGATATTTTAATGTATATAAGATTAATAATATTTATTTGTATTTATATATAATGTATATAATATCATGTATATAAAATTAATGATATTTATTATTATGTATATATAATGAATATAATATCATGTATTTATAACAATAAATACATGATATTAAGCATATAATGTTAGATCAGCGCACACACATACCAGTGGGGAATAAAGAACTTTTTAGGATCTAAGACTATTTTAATGCAGGGTTCCCAGTTTCTAATAGTAGTTTGCGTTACTTTGATTATGATAAGTGTATTTATTTTTCGATCTGTTAAATTTAGATGTTATTTCAAAAGTTCATAAAGGCGTATCGGTTGTCGAAATAAACGTTGCAATTTCGGAGCAATTAAAAAGACTAAATCAAAGGAATCGAAGTTCTCTACTTAAATCAGCTGAGGGACAGCACCCGAAATGGCAGAAATAGTTTAATAACTAACTATTGGATTAATTTTGAACTAAAATTTAAAAATACAGAACGTCTTGTTTTTTGTTATTAAGGCTTACAAGTTCTAAATATCCTTCTTACGTCCAAAAGTTACATATTATATTATAGATAAATACGATTAATATTTGTCTGTAAAGACGTTCTAAAGATACATATTTAACATAAAAAGTACTGTAAAAATACGATAAAAAAAAAAGTATTAAATACGGATATGTTCGCTAACGAAGTTACGTATATAATACGAAAAAAAGAAAGCAAAAAATACGTATTAATACGTTAAAAAAATACGTATTAATACGAAAAAAAGATACGTATTTATTACACCCTACCAGCGGCCAAAAGTACCGTAATTAATACGAAAAAAAAATACGAATACATACGTATTAAATACGTAAAATTTTGTTTGGGTAGCTTTTCCAGCAATCTTTTTAACTGAATTCCTACTTTTATTATTGCAAATTGTCACTAGCTAGTTGCTAGATTATCTAGCTAGCGATTCTAGCTAGCTAGTCGCTAGCTGATTTTGCACCACAAAGACACGAAACCACTCTGAATTTGAATATACAACAATGGGGTGGAATGCAAAATGTGAACTTGAGTAAAGTTCGATTTTAAGTCGGACTTTTTTTTTTTTTTTAATTTAAACTTTTTAAAAAAAGAAAATTTCAAGATTGTATATAAGAAAGTCAGACTTGAAAAACTTAAAAGGCGCTGATTTGAAGATGAAATCGGAAAAAATACTTTGCAATCTATAGCAGAGTACTTTTGACAAGAAAAAATTTGAATAAAGAAAATTAGGCATATATTTTGGAATAAATATATGCCTAATTTATTGGCTGATTAAACTTAACAATAATTTTTGGCTGATTAAACTTAACTATTCTTTGAACTCTAGTAAAGGAGAGAAAAAGAAGACTGGAGATGCGGCCTTATCAAACTCCTATCCCATTGAAAATTTGAAAACATTTGAAAATATTAAAAACATAGAAAATAGATTTCTATTTTGACATCTTATTGGATGATTCATTATTCAAATATATATTTATACTTTTATATCTTTCACAACTTATATAAAGGGGTTACTATAACCACATTTTAAAAACATAAAACTTTTGATTCAAAATAAACTTAATTTTCTTCCTTGCTTCTGATACTTTATAGCTTGAAGTATCAGAAAAAGAAAATATAAAACAACAACATAAAGAACATGAAATTAAAATTAAAGTTTACAGAAAAAGTCTTTATTACAATTTTCAGAGAAAATTGTTGATCCTTTTTTATATCCCTTTTTATAAATATATATTTATATTTATACATATGTTTATATTATATTTATACTTATATATATATATATATATATATATATATATATATATATATATATATATATATATTAATATAAGTATTTATAAATATGTATATATATATATATATACATATATATATATATATATATATATATATATATATATATATATATATATATATATATATATATATATATATATATATATATATATATATATATATATATATATATATATAATTTTAGTATTTTTTATAAAAATGTAAGCCGATATGTGTAATTAATAAAAACAAAGCCGTAATACTTTTATAAAGTAAATCTTACAATGCACATTGGTTCATGCAATTTCTTTGGAGCTGATTCCCCAAGCACCATTTTTTGTATGTCCCAGCGAGCTCCTTCCAAAAATAAACCTTCAATGTAAACTCCTGAAAAATTTTATCTTATTTATACTTACTTAAACTTTTAAAGAAATATTCAAAGTAAATGGTTAAAATAAATTAAAAATATAATAATACAATAAGAATAATATAAAATTGTTCATAATTTTTAAAATATTATTGAACTATTTATTTTAAACCTATTAAAAATGATTTAATAAAAAAAAAAGAGAAAAGAAATGGTCAGATTTATTAAAATACTATCCAATATGTATACACTAAACTTCTAAAAAATATATATGGGAGATTTCAGTTCATTTTCTTCTGCAATAAAAGAAATAATTTGTTTTCATAGTGGTAAAGTGTTAAAAATAACTTCAAAAGTTACCATCTAAAGGAGTCTCAGAAAAAGATGTCTCTCTCATCATTTCAAAGTCAAATGTCAATAGGTCAATAGGAATTTTGTGCTTGCGTGCAAAATTTTGTTGAGTACCTAAAATCAAATGTCAATAAGTCAATAGGAATTTTGTGCTTGCATGCAAAGTTTTGTTGAGTACCTAAAATTTAAGATTATAATAAGTAAACAATTACTAAAATTGCAATTAGTTAAAAATTACCATTTTATATTTAATGTTAAAAATTGCAAAATTTATGCCATCTATTCAAGTTAATCATACCTGTTAAAAAAGCTTGGGTAAAAAAAAATCCAGGT
>NC_088925.1:14605000-14660000 GCF_038396675.1 Hydra vulgaris | reverse complement strand
CTCTCTCTCTCTCTCTCTCTCTCTCTCTCTCTCTCTCTCTCTCTCTCTCTCTCTCTCTCTCTCTCTCTCTCTCTCTCTCTCTCTCTCTCTATATATATATATATATATATATATATACAGCTTTGGCCAAAAGTTTAGAACACCCTTGCATTTTGGGTGTTTTAGCCATTTTCGGCTGTTATAGACTATGCCGCAATGACTAATTTGCACTAATTAGTGTCAGTTGTTGAAATATAGAAGACAAGCTACAGAATGAGCGCTGTTTCCTATCTTACGCTTGAATACAAAGATATTTATAGCTTATACAATCAATGTACCATTGATTTCAGTATCAGCTGTTGTTCATTATGAGAGAACAACCAATCATGTTTAAAATTTCTTATGCAGTGTTTGACTTGTTTACATTCTTAGATTGATTCATGTGCATGTGTAGACGTCTGCTAACACGCTTTACAGGTTAGAAATTTTTATTTTTGGACTCTAAATACAACTTTATTTTACGTCCATATTTTGGAATCATTTCAAACAGGTAGAAATTATAAATTATATTTTAGAAGGAGTAAAGGTTGATCTTTATGTTCAATTTACCATGTTTTACTTAGTAGTTAATTAAATATTAGTAAATATTAGCAATTCACGATTTTGTTCTGGGTGTGTTTGCAGATATTCCGACCCATAATCTTCTAATGGCACGTGGAAAGGAGTTGTCAGTCGCGAAACGTGCGCAAATTATGGTGCTCCACCAGCAAAACTTCTCTAAAAATAGAATTTCAGCCATTCTGGGGGTGTCCCGATCGGCAGTCATCAAAGGGATTGCTACAGCAACAGAGTTGGGTACACTGGATTCACGCAAAAGATCTAAAAGACCACGTGTAACTTCATTATCAGCTGATCGTCTCATCCGAAGGGCCTGTATTGGTCATTCCACGTGGTCCTCGTCAGCTATATCATCATCCATGTTGGACCCACCAAGTTCCCGAACAATCAGGAGGCAATTGGTAAACGATTTCAATCTCAAAGTTGACCGCTAAAAACATCAAAGACGGATTGGCCTTCTGCAGGAAGTACTGGCACTGGGTGGCAGAAAACTGGAGGAACGTGTTGTTTTCGGACGAAGCTACCTTCACTCAGTTTCAATCAAAGTCATGTCGTGTTAGGAGACCACCAAATCAACGTTTCAATGCCAAATATGTAACACCAATGGTAAAGAAGTCACCTACGGTCATGGTTTGGGCAAGCTTTAGCGCTGCGGGCAGGGGAGGTATCTGGTTCATGCCACGAAATACAACGATCAATAGTCAGATCTACCTTAGTATCCTACAAGAGAAACTTCCCCATCATATGGGGATACTCAATTGCACCACATTTCAGCATGATGGTGCTCCCTGCCATCAAACAAGGGCAGTGAGTAGTTGGCTTCGGGATTCTGGGATTGAGGTCTTAGGTCCATGGCCTGGATCAAGCCCAGACCTCAATCCCATTGAAAATATATGGACCTTAATTAAACAAAAGGTTGCTGAGCAATCACCGACATCAGAAAAGGATCTAATAGAGGTTACAAAGCGTGTATGGGTGACAGAAGTGAGTCAGCAGTATTGTGAGAATTTGGTGACCTCGATGCCCAGGCGTATAGAAGCTGTTCTGAAGAGTCGAGGACAATATACAAAATACTAACTGTGGATCTTTAATAACCTACTGACTGTAGATTAATTTTGTATTGTGATGGTAGTTATATAAAATATATGTTGCTATGTTATTACACAAAATGTGTCGTTTTCTTCAAAAATACAAGGGTGTTCCAAACTTTTGGCCAAAGCTGTATATATATATATTTATATTTATATATAATCACTAAAATAGGAATAATAGAAAAGCATATTCAAAGAATAATATAAATTTATATACATTACCTCACAAATTTTTTCAAGTGTTGGCATCCAAGAAACTGCAAGGTGGCAATTTTGCAGCATTACCCATGTACCTTCTCTTTTACCTTTATCAATCATTTTCATAGCTATAGGTCCTTGACCCTGACCGAGTGATAAGGAACTAAACTTTGTACCTCCAAACCCCTAAATTGTAAAATTCAATATTTTTACTCATAATACATATCATTATTTGTAAATTATAATTTATTAATATAATTAATTCAATTTTAATCTAGGCAATTCTTGAATCATCATCTGGGCAATCTAGGTGGTGATTTAATAAAAGCCCAACAAAAAGAAATATCACATCCAGGTACCTGATCATCAGCAAACTTGATTAAAGAAGCAGTTGGATCAGTTCCAGGAGAAAGAACAAATATAATTGGTAAAGAGCAGTTAGAATCTTCAAAAGATTTCAATAAATCAAATGATGGAGGTTCAATGTATTTTTTTCCGAGTTTTTTTCCTACAAAATCTTGAACTGCAGGAACAACCTATAATTATAAAAACAGTAACCTATGTAAAATTTACTAAAGCAAAATTTAGAAAATTGTTAAAGAAATATTGTTTCATATTTATTATAACAACAGATTGTTTATAAAATTAAAATCACTTTGTCAGGTCTGATACATCGTAATACAACAATTTTTTGAAATTGCTTTAACGATTCATTCCATTTGCCTGGAAACAGTTCAGTGTGTGGTTTCTAAAATAAATGCTGAAACTTGAAAAACCTAATACTTGTATATAAATATAAAAATCATTAAAAAAAACCTATTAAATGCTAAAACACTAAACATAATAACATTGATTAAAATAATAAATGTAAATAAAATCAGTTGAAAAAATTAAGGTCTTTTTTCTACTATAAACCCATGGCGTAAAAATAAAATTTAAGGACCCTAACTTGACTATAACCTATACAATTTAAGGACTCTAACTCTACTATAACCTACCTAGTTTAGAGAGAGAAAAATTGATATTAAAAAAAAAAGAAAACTGGTATTGAATTGTCAAAAACATTAAAAGTAAACAATAATATTAAATAAATACAAACTAAAATCAATTAGTAAAGTATCTTTAAAAATAAAAGTTTAGTTACATTGCTATCATAAATTTTCATCCATTCATCTCCGTTTTGTGCAATACTTAAATGAATGCCAGAAAAAGAGTGTAAATCTTGAAGAATACATAGCCGGTCCCATGACTGTTTTGGTAACCATTCACACAAATTTCCAATTGGGTTATCAAGAACAACACCTCCTGTAAGAAGAAAACGCCATTCACTTTGGCTAATCTCGTTCTTTTGTCTCAAGAGATTTACGCAGAGTAGGAAAGAAAAAAGCAACTAGTAAAAAAATAAAGCTTTTATAAAAACAAATACAACTTGAAAATAATAAACAAATTTTATGAAAAAATTTTGTTGAGCTATTTTGCAATTGCAAAGTAAAATTGCAATTTGCAAATTTACTTTGTAGAATCTTGTATGCTGAAATGTTGTGTGATTGTCAGTTTTAATGTCCTAAACATTTAATGATATAAATTTTCTACTACTCGATAAATGAAAAAATTTTTAAACTAAAGATACTCTTTAATTACAAAATTAGGATAATGAAGTGGGAAATGGATGAAACAAATTTAATTATTTCATTTGAATAAATACTTTTTTGGTTTGAATAGAAACAATTTATAAAGTTTAGATAATATACTTTTCCATTAGTTATCAAAAATATCACATGTATAAGAAACAATATGGCCAAGCATACAAGCACTCGAGAGCCCACAATGCCATTTTTTCTAAATCATTTAGGTATTAGTTTTACCATTCTACAATTTGGGGTACTAATCTTATTTGTTGAAATATGCTTTTTTCGATACATTAATTTTTTATTTTAAAAGAAATAAACCCATCCATGTAATATAGTAAGCTATGTAAATATTTATGTAAATATATGGTAAATATAATTATTCCATGTAACTATAAGAAACACAGTTACAAAATTTTTCCACTCAATAAACAAATGACATAAAATAAATAATAAAAATGGAAATTAAGACCTTATCCTTTTCAAATAAAGAACGACAGATATTGCAGTACAATGAATATGTGAAATATGTTTCCAGTATATTCAATCTAAATTAACAGAAATGAAATATAAGTTTAATATATTTTCATAACATTTATATTTATAAATGTAAAATAATATTTATAAATATAAAATACTACAATATTAATATTTATAAATGAATAATTTATTAATTAACCTTTTAGAAAGATCTTCAGATTTCTCAGAGTTATCTATTGCACTAATAAACAAATTTATAAACCAAGCAAGCGAGTATTGATACATAGGGTCAATACTTGCAAGATCAGCAATAGTGAAAAATAAGTTTGTAGAGTACACAGAAATTTGTTTGTAGCCTAAACGTGCTAAATCAATTTTTTTCTCAGTTTCTTCAGCAATGGCCTATTTTAATAATAAAATTATATGATAATAAAATCTTGAAAAACTTTTATTTTATATCGAGTCAATCAGAATGATTTTATCAATTAAATAGTAAATAGTTGATCAAATTGATAAATTTTGAACAAAGATTATTTTTAAAGTTAAGCTGTTTTAACAAAAACACACTTGTTTTTCAGCTATTTCATTGGATAAAACTTTTGATGAAGATAACACTTGAATTGCTGTTTCATCTTCTAATATATTTCCTTCAGATGTAGAAAGTACTTCTAATATTTTATTTTCAATTTCTTGTAATTGTCTAGTATAAACAAATGCATTAACATTCAAATAAATGCTTAAAGTACATAATTACATAAATGCATAAGGGTAATTCCATGTAAAAGTGAAACAAAAAATTGAAATTTTTCAGTCACCCTCTCAGATTTCTTTCAAATTTGAACCATTGGTACCTATCAATATAACAAAAAAAAAATGTAAAGTTTGAGCTCCCAAATCCAAACAGTTCAAAAGCTATGACATTTTGAAATTTAGTCTAAAACACCCTATTTTTTTCCACTTCCGCCATTATGAACTTTGTAATAGTACTTATAATTGAGTAATTTAATAAAAGATCGAGTGGAAGAATGTGGCTAAAAATTGGTACTTGACCATTTTTGAGGGTGCTAAATTCAAAAATTTAGATAAAATAGTGAAATTTAAATGTTTTGATGGCTATTTTTCTATTTTAAAATAGTCAGTCAAATTTTTTGTTCTGTTACCATAGGTTGCGCTTTCATTAACTCCCAGAGTTGCCCAAGTCTCATGGATTTGATTTTTTTCAAATGAAGTAGGTGATCCTAGGCTATCTTTATAAAAAAGATAATTTTGGTTTCTTAAAGCATAATAAAGATATGCCTCTATTCTCTATTATAGATTTTATAGTGATACTTTTTGTGTGAATAATTTAAGTTCTAGTAGAGAAATGACTGAAAATTGGTACCTGACCATTTTTCAAGGTGTTGAATACAAAGAGGAAGAGAAATTAACCGAATTCCTAATATTTTAGAATAATTTTTGAACTTTAAAATGGTATAATTTTACTTAACCATAAAACAAGGTAACATTTTCACAAATTGCCTGACTTTCATGGGTTCAATTGTGGTGTGTAAAAACAGTTTATTAAGGTTGGTTTTGATATATAAATAATGTTTTGTGAAGTGAATTATCATGGAAAGTATAGTTTTGCAATGCCTGCTGTGATGTATAAATATAGTTTTGGGACGCCAGTTATGTCGTCTAAATATAGCTTTGAAACAACAGTTACAATAACAAATTTCAAAAAAAAAATTATTTAAATTTTAGATTAAAAAATTATTAAAAATTGTTGAGTAATTCAGTTGCTTAGTCATGCCAAACAGCCAAGAGTGCTCCATTGGAATCAACCTAGAAAGTGAATGTCATCTTACAACATATACGTTGTTGCTGGGAATTGTACCTTTTGAAAATATTCCTGAATATGAAAGAGAAATATTAATGTGGAGGACTGGGCTCTCAATAATAAATGTCAAACCAACAACTTGTCTCCATCATAAACATGTTTATTTGAAGCATTATACAACTAAATTAACATGGTGCTGCAATCCATTCATAACATGGTGCTGCAATCCATACGCATAACAAAGTTATAAACGGTATTTATAGTAATTATAACTTTTAGTTGTGTGAAAATGTTGTGAGTTACAGTAATGAAATTATTGGCAACCAAATTCTATTTTAGCTATATTTAACCTTTTAGCTGAATTCTGAAAGTGCACTATTAAATGCCATACAACTTTTAACTTTTTAAGGTTTTATTAAAATTTTTATACATATTAAAAGAGTTATTCTCTTTTTTTAGGTAGTTTTTGTGAAATCAACTCGGATACAGCAAAGTAACTATGCAGTTAAGGCAAATTTGTAGTTTCAGGTGAAAAACCATAATGCAGACATAAATTAGCATCGAGTGAAGAATCAGAAGAGAACGAGTTAGAGATAAAATTAACTGAAGATAATATGGAAAAAGAAATTATACTGGAATCAACAAGATCATTGCTTAACAGTACTTTATGCAAACTTGAAGAGTCTTATCTAAAAGTTCATTTACCCAAAACCTCTAACAACCTTCACTTGGAAAGAGAAAGATAAAGCAAGTTGAATAAGCAGTTATTAAGAAGCTTACAACTGCTCTGGATGTAACCAAATTCGATCTTGCTGAACCAAAAAATTAAGTTCTAAAGGAAATTCAAACCAAAGCTGGCAATCTTGACTTCCTTGTACAATGCATGAAAGAACAACTTACGGTTTCTAACTGAAAGCAGCAACTTCAAATTTTGACATTAACCCCAAAATTTTGGTCTACCAGAAAAGCAGCAAAAGAGTTTTCAGTTTCCAAACACAAAATTCAAAATGCAAAGTTTTTACACGACCAAAAAGGCATCATAGCATCCTTGATGTGGTTGAGCGGCATCAAATCAGTAAAGATGTTATAGAACTTGTAAAGCTTTTTTATGTGGTGATGAGTATTCAAGGCAAATGCCAGGTAAAAAAGACTGTAAGTGTTGGGGAAAAATACATGTCAAAAAAAGGTTTGTGTAACCTAAAGGAGCTCTATGTGGCATATAAGACAAAGTACTCAGGCCATAAAATTGGTTTTTCTAAATTTTGCAGTCTTCAGCCTAAATGATGCATCCTTGCTGGTCCCAAAGGTACACATTCAGTTTGTGTGAGTACACCAAAATGTTAAATTAATGTTAAGTGCTATAGGCCTTGAAACACCTTACCATGAAATCATTGAAAAGATTGTCTGCAGGAGAAAATATAAAGTTTGCATGATTCACCAATGCAATAGTTGTCTTGAGAGCTGACCATCATTTTGTGTGAGATACAAGACCATCATTTTGTGTGAGATACAAGCTGCCCCAAATTATTTCCAGCAGTATCTCACACAAAATGATGGTCCAAAAGAGCAATATGACAGTGATGAAAATAACCAGCCAGTGGATTTCAAACAGTGGACAACAACAGATAGAACTGAACTGTTAACAATAAACTTCCATTAAATGAATTCATAGAGCTCCTGTGTGAAAAACTTGATAATATTACTTCTCATTCGTTTATAGCAAAATCACCATCTAGCTATCTAAAGTATCTCAAAGAAACAATTAGTATTGATGAGGCTATTGTGCTCGCAGATTTTGCAGAGAATTACACTTTTGTAGTACAAGAAGAGATACCGAGATACCATTGGAGCAAAAGTCAATGTTCCCTTCATCCAGTTGTCATCTATTACAAGAAAGTGAAATTGAAAATATCTTCTTTTTGTGTAATTTCAGATGACTTGAATCATTATGTTGGATTTATCAATGAAGTCATGCATAAAACCATTAATGATATAAAAACTCATCTTTGTCCCACAATTACAAAAATTATTTTTTTGATGGCTGTGCAGGGCAGTATAAAAACTGCAAACATTTTTACAATTTATGTCACCACGCTCAAGATTTTTCTGTTCGCTGCTTCTGGAATTTCTTTACAACAAGCCATGGCAAATCTCCATGTGATGGAACAGGTGGCACTGTTAAAAGGCTTGTTGCAACAGCTAGCTTGAAGAGTCCAATCACAGGTCATATACTATCTTCTCAAGCAATGTTTGAATACTGTCAAAAGTCAATCAGTGGGATTACATTTGTGTACGTCACTGCTGAAAAAATGGAGCTAGTAAGAAACAAACTTACTGATAGACTTTTAATACCAACCATTATTCCTGAGACAAGAAGTTTCCATCAATTTTACACAATCTTCTCATTCAATTATAAAAATGAAAAGGATATCTAATGATGATGATTTTGCTCTAACATTTGACTTCTTCAAAAAACAAAAATATGTAATTATTAAAATTAACAATGTTATGATGTCACAATAACTATTTTGCAAATACGACAATTTTTGCTGGCTTGGTATGGTTTCTGAAGTTGATAAAGAGAATGATGATTTTATGGTAAAGTTTATGCATCCACATTATCTAAGTCGGTCCTACTATTAGCCAAAGTGGGATGATAATTGCTGAGTCACAAGAATGAATGTCATTTCTCTTGTTAAAACACCTTCAACATCTTCTGGGCATCAGTACCAAATCTCAAAAGAAGATGAAACTCTATTTGAACAAGTTTGAATTTTTCAGTGAAAGTTGAATAATATTTTACTTTCATTATTTAAATGATACAAACTTTAATTTTAGTAATATTTAGTTATTCCTTTTCATTTTTATTTTTGAGCTTTTTTCAATAAAACAGATTTTTAATATTTTTCAAAAAAGTTTGCATTTTAGTTTCTTTATTTTTTAAAACATTTGAGCATGTAACCTAAAATCTTAGCATGCAACCAATATATTGAAATAATACCTAATTATTAGAATAATAAAAAAAATAATTATTTTTTCAATGTATTGTATAGTAAATTATATTTCCATGTATACTTTTGAAAATATTGATCATAAATATGCAAGTTATGCAAAGCAATATAACTTTTTATTTTCTTTCAGAGACTTAAAATTTTCCAAAACATCTCATTTCACAATGAGAGTAAGGCAGCTCCAGAAATAAGTGAAATGCAAATTATGGTTACAAAAAAAAAGGACTATTAACATTTTAAAATTCAAAAGTTATTCTAAAATATTAGGAATAGGGTTAATTTCTCTTCATCTTTGTATTCCACACCTTTAAAAATTGTCAGGTACCAATTTTCAGTCATATTTCTCTACTAGAGCTTAAATTATTCACACAAAAAGTATCGCTATAAAATCTATAATAGAGAATAGATGCCAAACAAAGAAATTTTTTGTCTAAATTTCAAAATGACATATCTTTATTATGCTTTTAGAAACCAAAACCATCTTTTTTATAAAGATAGCCTAGGATCACCTACTTCATTTGAAAAAAAATCAAATCCATGAGACTTGGGCAACGCTGGGAATTAATGAAAGCGCAACCTATGGTAACAGAACAAAAAATTTAACTGACCATTTTAAAATAAAAAAATAACTATCAAAAAATTTAAATTATTTTATCTACATTTTAGAATTCAGCACCCTCAAAAATGGTCAAGTACCAATTTTTAGCCACATTCTTCCACTAGATCTTAAATTATTAAATTAAAAGTACAACTTAAAAATCCATAATGGCAGACTTCATAAAAAAAGGAATGTTTTAGGCTGAATTTCAAAACATCATAACTTTTAAATCGTTTAGATTTAGGAGCTCAGATTTTGCATTTTTTCATGTTTCATTAAAAGGTACCACTGGTTAAAATTTAAAGAAAATCCAAGAAGTGACTGAAATAACAGTCCTGCTTTTACACGGAACTACCCATAAATTAGCATATTATGCAAATATTACAAATTATTGAACAAACAACAATTCAGAATTTACTTTTTGTTTTCAGCACTTTGAAGAATCAGTGCATTTTTTTCTTGCTCTAGTTCAGGTCTTTCTTTAGCAACAACTATTCCAAGTAGCTGGTCTTCTAAACCTTCAGATGTAATCATAAAATTAAGAAGTGTTACCTTTACAGCTGTTTCTGGCTGGTAATGAGGGTTAGTCAACTTAGTTGTCATATAAAATCTAAAGTAAACAAAACATATGCAAAAGTGCTAATAGTTTAAGCATTATCAACATTTCCTAAATATCTTTGCCTAATCTTGCACAATATGTAAAACAAAACACTGCAACATTATTTTAAACATTATTACAATAAAACTGTTGCACTAATATACAGCATTTATTGTGATATGCGATAAAATAAAAAGAATGAAAAATAAAATGTTTACAAAGAAAATATTGAAATAATATTTTCAAAGATGCATAACATATTTAAATAAGTTATGCACAATTTTTAATAATGTTATGCTTTTTTTGCTCTTATAGAGCTCTTTTATACATATAATATACAGCCTGCTCAGGGCAGGTTTGCAAAGTGAGGGGCACAATCAACAATTTTTAAAAAAGTCTTCTATATCTAGAATTTTCTTTGAAAATAAAACAAAAAATAAAAAAAAGGTCTTTAGACTTTAGAATAAAAGAAAGGTCCTTGAGTAAAAAAATGGGGAAGCCCCTTGTCCCCCTTCCTCCATCCTTCCCGGTGTTGTTGGCTATCCTGCTCAAACACTCAGATGTACAGTCAGTTGTAATACTCATATGTGCTGAGACCCCCTGAGACATGTATTTCAGTATAATATCTTAATGCTTCATGCAGACCTAAGTATTCAGTAAAAGGTATACAAATGTGTATGAATGCATGTTTAGAAAACATCTCTGACATCACACTGAAATAGCCTACTGCCAAGGGTTTCAGTACAGACATTGATCTTATAGCCTGTTACTGTAAAGGAGCGGCACTAAATTGACTGAGGGTTTGGCATGAGGCAGCAATCTTTTTTTTCATCATTTTTTGCTTTTTTCTTCTTTTTCTCAAAAAGCTGTATGCTATAAAAGTAGAAAAAAAGTAGTAACAATTTGTTATTTAAATACATACATACATACACACATACATATATACATACATACATACATACATACATACATACATACATACATACATACATACATACATACATACATACAAACATACAGTATTATGGTTGTCATAATTAGAGTTGCAAAAAAACATGTTATTTTTCTATCGTGTTTTTGTCACCTGAAAAACAGGTGCTTTTGATTTTAATGGAGGTTTTTTTGAATTTTACAGATACTTATAGTGCTTTTGTTTATAACTTATGATATATTAATATTTTTAAGAATAAAAATATTATACCAAAAATAACTTGCTGAATATCATAATTGAATTAAAACACCATGTATTGAATTATGTATGTATTAAAATAAGAAATAATGAATCAAAATACGAATACCATGAAAGAACTAAAATATCATACAATGCTTTTGTTTTAAAACAGTTCTCAAAAAGGTATAGTTATTTTTTATACTTCAATACACAATAGAACTTCAATACAAAAGTATGCCAAAATTACAAATTAAAATCAATTATAAGTTGATTTTAATTAGTTATTCTTCATTATTATTGTTTATTTTTGATAAGTATCATAATAAATTACTAATTTTCTAGCTAATGATCATCCATTTAATGTTTTAAAAGTGCATCAAATTGCATTTTTTGTATAATGAGATATTATCAAATCTGCATATCTTTATGTGGCTAATTTATTTTTGCAGTTAACTAAGGACATACTGAAATTTAACTTTTTGCAGAATGAAGGAAATGTTTAAATGACTTTTTGTTCCAGCTCCATCAAAGTTGACTTTTAATGCTTTTGTAACAATACTTTTTATTAAATGGCTGATAATCAAAATTTTTTAAGATTTATAAAAATTACTTTTATTGTTATAAAAAAATAGATTTGATTAACTTTCAAACAATATATAATACTCTTATTCCAAAAAACCGTATCAAAAAAACACCTTTAAAGAGGCCAAACAATTTTTTTTATCTAAATGTTAAACTTTAAATACCAATATCTTTGGAACAACAAATTACACAAGACTGATATTTTCGGAACTTTTATCTTTAGTGCAAGCTTTTAATCTGCCTTGTTTTATCCAAATTAAAGCAAATATTTTTTTGATTTTTGGCCACTAGGTGTCCCACTATGCAATACACCAATCCAAAATTATTTATAATACAATCAACCAATATTGTTTCTGCTCTCTTATAGTAATACCGACAAATTTATTTAAAATTACAGAAAAAAAAGTGCAAGTAAACTGAAAAATATATATAAAAAAAATAAAATAAACTATTAAAATTATGCAATAAAAGTAAAATACAAAATTTTATTTAACATTAACATATTTACACATTTATTTTGCAAGCAGTGGTATTTCATTCATATAATGAAAATATTTATTCAGATAATTCTCATTTCTTTTATTAAAAAGTATATTATATTATAGAAGTTGAAGATAAGTTAAAGAAAAGTTGAAGAAAATAGTTCTTATCTCAAAAAAACAATTTTACATAAAATATAAATAAAAAACTCTGTTACTTATATTGTAAGAGTATTTTTTAACAAAAATGTTTTATATAAATTTGTTTTTTCTTTGATGAGCAATTTAAAGAACATTTAGAACAATACTGGTAAAATGGTAAATAGAAGAATGATAAATAGAAGAATGAAAATAAATTTCTTAATATATGTCATCATGAAAAAAAGTTTTTTATTATTTTAATATTTTAAATTTTATATATATATATAAATGTTTTTAAAATTTTATTTTGTTTAAAATAAAAAAGAGTAATGTTTTCAAAAACAAAAACAAATGAAAAACAAAAAAATTGTTTTTTGGTATTTTTAGCCAAAAAACAGATATTTTAAGTAAAAAAAAAAATAAGAATCAAAAAAACGACTCATATCTCTAGTCACAATATTAATCTATTTTCCTGACTTCAATCCAGAGATGTTTTTTAGAATAAAAAAAAAAAAAAAAACTACAACATTTATTTTGTTATTTACCCCACCATCACATGGTTGTTAGGTAAACTCAGAGCTATAAAAATTGCATTTTGTAAACTTTTTGTAAACTTTATAAAGCTTTTGTTAACTCTGACAGATTTTTTTTTAAATATCTATGCTTCCAACAAGGCTGCAAGCAACCACTAATTAAAGTTGGAAGTTACTGGAAGAGAAAAGATTGTAGAGCAAGATAACAATTGACTTAAAGGATTGCAAATTATATGAATCAGGAAAGCAAGAAGAAGGAAGCGAATTCCAAAGAGCTGATGTTCAAGGAAAAAAACTAGACGAATAAGAGTTTTTGGAGCACTTGGGAACAGTCACAGAAATCCGAAGAATCCGAAGTAAGAAAGTGTCAAGTTCGATATGCAACCTTAGCAGATGCTAATTTTGCAACAGATTTGATATATGGTTTCCAAGAAAGATCGGAAGTAAGAGTTAATCCTAGATGATGAAGAGTAGATGACTCATTGAGTACATCACCATTCATAAATATAGGAAGATCTAAATTATTGCGATAACGATTGGCTGAAAAAAATTGAGTCTTATCTGTAATGAAGTCCACCAGCCACTGTGAGCCAATGCTATAGCAGAAGTGAGATCCTTTTCAAGCTCAAATGCCCCTTCCAAGCAATCAGAGAATGCTGGCTTCTTATCACAACAAGAATAAATGGTAGTATCATCAGCAAACAATGCCACCTTGGAATATCTGGAAGATCATTAATGTAAATTAAAGAGTATAGGGCCAAGGATAGAACCTTGAGGAACCCTTGAAATTACAGAATAAGAAGAAGAGTGCTATCCATCGAGGTTACTTGTATACTATGATTGGAAAAGAAGGATTCAATAATCTTGAAGATGTTGCCAGATACACCATAAGAAGAAAGCTTATGGAGAAGACTAGCATGCCAAACTTTATCAAAAGCTTTTGAAATGTCAAGAGCGATGGCCTTAACCTCTCCACCTTTATCTAATGCACAATAAAACCTATCGGTTATTACTGTTAGCAAATCAGCTGTAGAATGAGAAGATTAAAACCCATATTGATGGTCAGAAAGTAAGTTATTAGATTCAAGATGAGAAATTAAATGTTTGTTAATTAAAGATTCAAAACCCTTGCTTATGATAGGAAGAAGACTAATGGGACAGTAGTTAGACGAATCAGATCGCTCTCCAGAATTTTTGAAGATAGAGATAACCGATGCAAATGATTTCAGATTCTTGCAGTCTCCATTGATGTTTAAATGGAGAGTTGAGTTATATTTATAACACTTTAAATAATCTTTTTATTGGGTTTTGTTTATATTAAAATGCATTATTTTTTAATTCACTTTATTTTACCCTTTATATATTTTTTATCTTAGGCCTTGAGCCTGTCAATAAATTTGATTAATTGATTGCAATTAGACTTTTAGTCAGGTCTTCAGTTTTTTTAAATTTACATAGTTTATGGTATTTTATTTGATACTACAAGATAAACATTTATGTCATTTTTTTACTTACTGAAAGTCTTTTGAGTACTCAATGATACTATCACCAAGTTTTATGCACAATGTTGGACCTTGCTTAAAAGTTTGCTTCAAAAGCAGTGGCTCTAAAACAGGATCAATTTCTTGTCCAACATTTTCAAGTAGTACCTACATAATTATTAAGAGAAATAGTAAAACACACTGAAAATATTATTTTATTTAATAAAAACTAAACATACAGGATTTCCAAATTGAATTGAATTTTCTAATGTTCGAATGTAATCAGCATCTGTAAGTTTAATAACTTGAAGCCGCCCTTTTTCCATGTTTTTAATCCAACGATTTGCTTGACCTTGAGGATCAATCATAAGAGGCCAGCGATTTGAGTTGCTATGGAATAAAAAGCTCACTATGTTTTAATAATTTAATTTAACAATATAATTACTCATACTATTTTAAAACAGCTTTTCTGCAAACCTTATTATTATGGAATTTTCAACAGAGAAACTATCATTTGGAAGGCCAAATATATTCCAACTTCTTATTTTAACTGGATCTCCTAGAGTAAGTGTGGCTGACACACTATCAGAACATGATACACCTGCTAGACTACAAGATTTTGTCCATTTTTCAGTTTGTTCCTATATGTGAAAAATAAATAGTAAAAAAAACCATAATTAGAAAAAAAAGACATTAGAAAATAAAAAACTTTTTGTTTTGACTCCATGTTAATAAATCTTTAATAAAAATCTTTATTTTAGCTTTATGCTTTTTTGACTTTTTATTACAAAATTTCAAAATTTCTTATTTATTTTATATTAAGTTTTAAATAATTTAGCAAATATATCTAAAAGAAAACAAGAATATTTTATAAAAAGTCATTAAAAACCATATTTTTAACAGTTTATATTCATGAGGTAGTTCCAAAAAAAGTTGTTTCATGAATATTTTATGATACGAGTATGTTAAAGAAACATTATCAGTAATAAAAAAGTTTCACCTGTCTATAGCTTGAAGTGAATGCACCTAGATATGCAATTACTGCAGAAGAAACAAGCACATCACCAGCAAGATTTTTGTATAATTTTTCAAGTTCTTTTGCTCTTTTGCTCCATCTTTCATTTTCTCCTCCTAAGCCATTAATCAATTTCTCTGCACGTTCTAACTTTTTACTGCACAAATCAACCTTAAATTGTAAAGCAATTTACTGGACAACAATATTGTCAAGTAATTTGCTGTGCAAATCAACCTTAAACTGTAAAGT
This sequence comes from Hydra vulgaris, assembly GCF_038396675.1. Lineage (NCBI taxonomy): Eukaryota > Metazoa > Cnidaria > Hydrozoa > Anthoathecata > Hydridae > Hydra > Hydra vulgaris. The sequence goes on along the minus strand of NC_088925.1, from coordinate 14,644,329 downwards.
AGTTTTTTTTTTTTTAAAGTACATTATGTTTTTTGAAACATAAAGTACTTAAAAAAATATAACTTTTCAAAAAACATGTTATATTTTTTTAAGTACTTTAAAAATATAAAGTACTTAAAAAAATATAACATGTTTTTTGAAACAATGATAAAAAACAAAAAAAGAAAGAAAAGTGTTTACATATATTAAAATTTTAATTTATTTTAACAATTATTATTTATTATAAATATATGATATTAAAATATACTATTTTAATATATACTAGTTTATATATAAATTATAAACAAAGTTATTTTATTAAGTATAAACCTGATACTCTAAGTCTTCCTTTTTTTTTGTGTTATCTTCAAATTTTTTATGAAGTTGTTCGAGCTTATACTGAACCTCCTTCAAGCTTGCCTGTTTTTTTTCTAAACTCTATCAACATTATAAAACTGTATTAAAAAAAATAAATCTAGAAAAAATTTTTTTTTTTGAAATTAAATTAAAAAAAATATTTTTTTGAGTGTCTATTGACAATTATGAACTGTGTAATCATTATACAGAAATAAGGAGCACATCAATTCACTTACACTCATTGCTATTGCTAAATCAGTCTCAGCGAGAGCAAGCGCTTCTTTTTTAGGAGCTACTACCTTGGCAACACTAAATTGTAAGATATTTAAACAAATTAAAAATAAGCATTTATTTCAAGAAAAAAATAGTAGTAATCAATGTTACCGATCATAAGCTTCAATTGCAATAACCCATTTGCACAGACCTTCTGCTGCTGTTGATGCTGAGCGAATTTTTTCAGGAACAAACTCTGGATCACATGTATATGTGTCTCTGACAGCTTTAATATATGCCGGAGGAATATTGTCCTAGGTAAATTGAAAAGTATTTTTGAAAAATAACAAAATAACAAAACAGGAATAAAATATTTTGATCATAAATAAATTTTTTTTTACTATAACATTAATAATTGAAAAACTGATAGAAAATAACAACTAATATGCTATTTTTTGACTAAAAAAAAAACTTGTCACAAAAACTTACTTTATCAAACATTTTCAGTGATTCTAAGAATTTCATATCACCCAGCAATTTACGAGATGGTCCCCAAAAATCTTCAATTCTCTTGCCTATTATAAACTTAAAGATTAAACAAAATACAACTTTATTATATTACATATAATAATTGCATATACAATTAAAATATCATCTGACCAGTTGCTGGATCTGGAATTCTTTCTGGTTTTATTCCTTTTAATGTACAAATTGCTTCCATGACGAGTTTTACACCAGCAGGAGGGCTTTTCATAGTTTTTACCACAGTAATATCTTGTGGTGTGAGTGTATTAAGAGCTATCAATGCAGACTCTAAAATAGGAATGGCTTCACCAAGCTCCCTATCGCATTCATCTTTGATAAGTTTTGCAGCATTAGCTTGTTCATCTGCTATTGCTTCATCTGCCTTGACAATCTATAGAATTGAAGAAAATAGAATTAAAAAAAAAGAAGTATTTAATTACAAATACTAGTTTCAACTGTGTGCTAAAATACCAACTCTTTTTTTATTTTAAAGTTTTTTATTTTTTTGTTTAAAAAAAGTTTCTTTTAGCAGCAAACTTTAAAGGTTTTGTGCATGCATGACCCAGTTAGCACATATCCAGACTCATTTTAAGGATAATTCTGCAGGTACAAAATGACGTAGATTAGCATCAGCACCACAGTCATTGCAATGCAAAAGTAATAGTTTGTTATCAAATACAGGTTTGTAGTTACTCTGGACATACATACGTTCCAAAATAAAAGATAAAATAACTTAACAACTTAACACTCATTATTAAATTTGATAAATAATAAAAAAATTAAAACTGATTCAAAATATCTTATTTTACACATTTAATAATGCAAAATAGAGAGAAAAAAAAATAAAAACCTTTTCAGTTTTTGCAACTTCTACAGAATCTACAGCAATAGCTTTCATTACATCATCAACTTCCTTCTGAGCAACTACCAACTTAGGTTGCAAATCGTGTAATTGAACCTGCATTGTTGAAACCTATATAAACCAATAAAACTATTATATAAATTAGATTTCAAATTTGTAGATACTGTTTAAACTATTGATAATATTAATAAGCTCATGATTTTAAAATCTAAACCATCAAGTTGAAAATTTTTAATAAATCTAATTTCTAAACTCTTAAAGTTCAAAGATTTTAATCTTTAAGTACTGAAGATCAACCTGCAGAGCTGCGGAAGCTAGTTTTTCTAAACCAACTCTGTATCTTTTTTCTTGTTTCATTACAGAACTAAATAAAAATCAGTTACCTTTACTTTTCTCTAAAAATACTTTTTAATTTCAATACTATTCATAAACTACGAAACTTTAACTGTATACAAATCATATCTGTAACTTAAAAAAATATATATTACACTACTTTAACATTTAATTATTTTGTAAAACGAACAACAAAAACAATTACTCTTGTTTTAAGCATAATAGATTTTTGTATGTACTAATCAGCTCTAGATATGATGTAGGAGTGACATAATTGTGACGTTTAAGTTCATTAAGATATCTGTTTGAAAGATTTCTAGTTGTCACGTGGAAGTTTTTACACATCTCTACGCAACCATCAATAATATTTGATGGTAAATTAATGTTTGCAAGAAAACGCTGGGCAACCACAGTCAATGCATCTTCTGGCCACTCCTAATAATAAATATAATAGTTATATAAAACAAAATTTTAAGTTTTGTACAAAAAAATGTTTTAGAAAAAATCAAAATATTTTGATAAACTTATCTTCATACATCTTATTTGTATCTATTTTATTTCCAACAAAGTTAAACACATAAAATTATCTATTATTTATCAGATGTCAGCAGTTTTTAAATTAAAATTAAACTAAGTTATTAAATTCAATTTTTATTTAAATTCTTAATATTTACATAAATCTTTAAATAAAAATTTTATCTTGAACTTTTTATCAGTTAAATTCAATTTAAAAAAGTTCAACAATTTCACAACAAAAAGTGATATTAAAATTAATCACAAAAATTGACCCAAAAAGTGGAAACTGAAACCACACTAAAAATCCTTCTGCAAAAGCATAACCAATTGCATGTTAAAAATAAAACTTTACACCTAATGTGTGACAGAAAAAAATGAAATTGCAGTGTTTAAAGATCAAAAAGAAATATGGTTACTTAAGATTGTAGAAAAACAAATCAAAAACAAAGAAAAAAACCTCCAGCATTAACGGTTAAGGTGATAATTGAAAGCAAACAAAATTTTCTAAACAATTTTAATCAATTCTGAAAAATGCAAAATAACTTTTCACAAATATATGTCAGCATGTGAAAGTTTTATGTGATCATTGGCTCTGCAAAAAAAACATGACTTTCAAAATATTATAGATGAATAGTGATTTTAACCTTTTCATGGTTATTTTACATGTTCTGCTAAAAGTAGTTAAGTTACAGCAGTATATATATTTAAAAAAAAAAAATTACTTTAATTTTTATTATTAAAAGTTAAATAAAGTGGTATGATAAAATAAAGTTTTTCAAAAATGAATTTTTTAAAAACTTTATTTTATCATATTCTATTCAATTATTTATATTTCCTGGACTTGAATTCTTAGCAAAACTCCAAGTACCTAAAGTAAATAATTTTACCACCAAATTCAATTATGAAAATGAAAAAGTCAGTCATCAAAGAGCTCTTTGAAGACTATGACTTTTACATCAAAAACTAATAAAAAAACATATTAAAAAAACCATACTTGAAACCAATCTATTGTACAACAATTTATAATGGAAGGAAACATTCTTAATCGATTTCGGAAAGCTTCACCAATAGGACTCATAGCAAGTACAATATGTAACATTTCTTTTATTCGTTGAACAAACATATTAAAAAGAAGCAATGGAGATCCATCAGTTTGCTTTGACTTTTCTCTTTGTCTAAAAATATAAACTTCTTACTTAAATACTTTTTTGTCATTTTTATTATTATTTTTTAATTGCGTAAGCAAGTTAAAAATAAATATTGATAATATACTCATTAAAACCTAGACATACTTATCAATTAGTCGCATTTTATCACATATCTCCTGCTTCTCATCAGAAGGGAACAAGTTAGGTACTTCACCCGCATTGAGAAGATTATTCAAGTCTTCTAAAAATGATTCCTCTTTAATTTGGGTATCTGTAAACAGGAAGACACTATGTACCTCACTTTCTGCAGTCTTTCGCAGTATTTTTTTTAAATCTTCTCTCCATTCTTTACGTGTATAACCACGGCCAATTTCAACCTTTAAACATTTTATGATTTTTTTAAAACATTTTTTAAAGCATTTTTTGTTGAATAAAATAACTTGAATATCTGTTTTGCTATGAAATCAAGTGAAAATAATTTTTTCAGATTACCTGATGCATTTCATAGTCAGCCATAAAACATGCTAGTCTTGTTAAACTTTGTCGGCCGCTTCCTCCAATACCAACTAATAAGCAATGGCCACGGGGTTGCTTTAAAACACGCGATATTCGAGAAACATGCTCAATAGCAAACCTTCAAGAAAATTTGATTCATAACACTTTTTTCTTTTTACAACTTGGTTTTCACAACTTAAAGATGTGACCAAGTTATGAAAGACCAAACTCAGATTTGTATCGTGTATGTATATTTTTTTTGTATGTGTGTCTAGAGTGGATTATTTAAAAATATTTTTATATCAGTATTATATTCACATATATCAAGATGTTAAACAAAAATTTGGGTAAGTTATAAATTGCTGTTACTCCTTAAGTTTTTAAGCTACAAATTAAACACAAAAATGTTTATATAGATCGTTTATTTCTTTATTAGTTTTAATAATAAATTTCTTCTATTATTTTTTGATTTTTCCAATGCAAGGACAAGTTGACTTGACAAAGTCAATAGGAAGTTTTTTCAGATTTTTTACTTTCCAATTCTATGCATCAATCATTCATTTTAGCATAGCATTTTAGTCATCAATTAGGCAACATTCTGATTTTTTTGGCAGGTTTTTTGGCCATATATTTTATTGAATTTTTAATTTAATATAAGTTTTTCATAATAATGCGATGAAGCCAGATCAAGTTAAAATAAGTATTATCCATCATTATGATACTTTAATAAAAAATACTTTTTTTAATTACAAGAACTTTTTTTAACTTTTAAACATTTTGAAAACAGATTTTTATTAAACACCCATTGTTATAGTTATATTCATTAGATTTTACAAGTTTATAAATAATTGATTATATTAATTTATTTAATCAGTTAAAAGTTACCTGAAGAGTACAAGATTCATAGGTTTTTTACTTAAGTTGTTATACTCATCCAAATAGTTTTCAGAAATCTTTCTTAGTTTGTCAATATCAATTGCTTCTAAATATGGCTTTGAGTCTGATTTTACTACAAAGTCACAAAACATTATCTGCTGAAGTTCATTTCTATCATCTTTTACATTGTCATTGTGATCAATAAAGAGCTGATTGATGTCTGTTTTTAATTCGGTTTTAATAATTTCTTTGACATTCTCCACAAACCATGTACGATCAATATCATCAACAAGACGATCATAAAAAACGCGAAAAACCTAAAAGAAAAAATCACTTGTTTAATAGTCGTTTAATAACATCTTCTAGAAACCCTGTGGGCACAAGATGTGTTTAAGAAGTATAAAAAAACATATTAAAACATATTACTATGTGTTTTAGATGTCTAAAACAGGCTTTGAGCCCACTGAATTATATATAATTCAGATAAGAGTTAAGATCACTCCTCAAAAGGACAACAAATATAAAAAACTACACCTCATGAACCCAAAGACGCTTAAGTGACTCTAAACTGTTAATTGTAGTAGGACTGGATAAAAGTAAACCTTGCACAACACGAGCACAATCCCGTAGATTAAACAAATAATGAGATTTAGAAGGAGTTGGAAGCAGATTTGCTGATGCACTTGTATACAAAACAATTGTTGCTTTAATAATTTCTATACCAAGTGTAACAAAGTCTTGCTGGAATTCTCTATAGTGTATATAAACTTATTAATTTTTTTATCATAATTAAATCAAATTTAACAAAACTATTCAAAGCTATTACTTCGTTTTAAAATGCCATTCAGTAATTGTACCAAATATTTTTATCATTTGCACATTATCAAAATCATTAATTGCTATTGTATTAAAATGACGCAAAAATCGTGGTGTTATTGTATTGCGACCACCACCTGGAGGACCCATAGCAGCCATAATTTGAATATCCACAAGATAAATGGGTGATGTATCTCTTACATTATACCTAATGATAGTTAATTAACAGAGAACTAAAATTAATGTTATTCACAAATTTTCTAAAACAATAAAGCATAGAACTATCAATATTATTTTTTCATTTTAATATATATAAAAAGTTTTTTATTTTCTTAGACTATATGTAAATGTTTGTGTCGTTTTCTAAATAATTAAAGTTAAACTAATTTTTTACATTATTTTTGAGCATTATGTTTTGAAAAACAATCATTACATCCTGCATGTATTATTTTTAATTATCAGCCACAGTGTTTCATTTTACAGTTGTAACTAAAATAAAGTATTAACATTCTAATGAGGTCCCACAAAAATAGTATATGAATAACCTTAAAAAGCCAATAATAGTTCTGTTTTTTTTTTTAATTGTTAATAAATAATTATCAAATATTTTACAAGTATTTAAAATATTTTATATAAAAATACAATAAATTTTTATATTACAGTGGGTGCTCATATTATTAGAAACACGACCAAATTCTAAAAACTTTGTGAATAAAGTTCAAAATTAACAAAACATTTTAACAAAATAATTTTTTTTATTTTACAAATAGTATGTATGTACCTTTTACTTTAATCTGGGAGTTTGGCAACATTGCATTACATCTCATTATGAAGTTATAGGGTTTTTCCCGAATTTTGACAATTTTGGCAGTTATACCTGTGTTGTTGTCGCGTGAAGTGCTGTTTGTGTATTGCTCTCTTTTTAAAGTTTTCAAAGATTTTTTTATTGTTTTGTTATTGAGTTCTATTTATATGTCTATTTTTTACAGTTGAACATAATTAAATCAATATTTTTACATATAATTTGACTTCTATAACGGTTTACTAGAATCACGTGTTTTGTTCAATATGGGAAAAAGAGAAGTTGGAGCATTATTGAAGAATACTTCTTATTCTCAAAGGTGTATAGCATCAATGACAAAGGTTTCAGTGGCAACAGTCAACCGAATAAAAAAAAATCTGGACAAAAATGCTGATTATACTCCTCAACGAACAGGACATTGTGGTAGAAAACAGCTAACAACGCCAAGAGACGATAGAAAAATACGAGATATTTGCCTAGAAAATAGGAATAAGCCTAGGCGAATACTAACCACTTTAATATAAGATGCTGGAATACCAGTATCTCCAATGACAGTTCGTCGCTGACTCAAAGAATAAGGATTTAGATGCTGTCGACCTGCTAAAAAGCCTAAGCTCACTCTAGCAATGCAACAAAAACGCCTTGCTTGGGCTAAAAGTCATCGGCATTTGACCGTCGATGACTGGAAAAATGTAAGTACTTCATTTATAATTGTACACATTCCATTTAGAGATTTGCCTACATTAAAACTTTGACTTATAAGTTTTTTTGATGTTGTTTAGGTATGTTTCTCGGATGAATCAACAATCCAGATATTGATGAACAAATCACAGTTTGTGCGTAGACGAGCTGGAGAAAAATTCCACAAAGATTGCATCTTAGAACGTGTAAAGCATCCTCTAAGTATAATGGTATGGTCTGTCATTAGTGAACATGGAACAGGGCGCTTATATATTGTTGAGGGAACTATGCGCCAGGACCAATACATAAAAGTTCTTGACACAAGATTGGTACCACAGTTGAAGGAAAAGTTCCCAAATAACCAAAAAATTACATTTATGCATGATTCTGCCCCATGCCATAAAGCAAAGAAGGTTACAGAGTACCTAAAAGCAAAGAAAATTCCAGTGCTACCATGGCCTGGAAACTCACCAGATTTAAACCCTATTGAAAATCTGTGGGAGATCATGAAAAGGGAAATTGCTTCTGAAATGATCACCAACAAAATACAATTAATTGAAAAGATGATCAAAGTCTGGCACAATAACATAGATATTCAAAATAATGCAATAAAATGCATAGAAAGTATGCCAAGACGTGTCGAAGCGGTAATAAGTGCCAAGGGAGGGATAACAAAATACTAAAATAAATCACCAATATGTAATCTTTAGCTTGTACAATAGTGGAATTATTTTAAAAAAAATATAAATAAGTATATTTTTTGTAATAAATATAGACCGCAACACTCAAAAGTTACGAAAAAATAGTCTGCAACTTTTTTATCTCTATAATAAATAACCTTTAACACATAATTTTCAAAAAAAAGACAGTGTTTCTAATAATATGAGCACCCACTGTATATTTTTTTAAATCTATTCTTAAATAAATTGTATATTTATTTTTTCATTAAAATATTATACATTTATTTTTTTTACTACAATGTAATATATTTTTTATATTATTATTTTATTCTGTTATTAAAATATATTATATATTTATTTTTTTATTAAGTATAATATGATTTTTCTATCATACTTTATTTATTAGTAAAATGTTCTATTTATTTATTTATTATAATGTAGTATACATTTTATATTATATTCTCTTATCATTTTAAATAATAAAAAAATATAATATAGGCTATAAGATAATACAATATATAAAAAATGTTTGAGCATAACATTAAAAATCTGTATACTTTGCATTGTATTATAATAAATCGAGGCACATCATATTAAAAGTTATTACCATTGCCAATGGTCCAACCATTGTCTCAACAGTTCAATAGGAGGTTGAGCTCCATACTTTTCTTTTATTGGCATGTTCAAATCATCAACAAAAATTATCTTTAAGAATAAAAATATATAATATTTTATAGAATAAAACAAAATAATAGGTCACTAAAAATTATCAAACCCTTTTTCTTCTCTTTTCCTGCTTGAGGAAGGGGACAGTTACACACATTAAATTGACTACAAAAATTTCACTACAAGATTATTCATTATGTTTATCAGTCTTCTCAGTTTAGCCAGCGCTTTCGCGCTTAATTCTTTTAGCACTTACCCACACGTCTGCAAAAACTTTGGCGAGCGCATAAAAAAGCACTTGCCAAATAAATAAAAGCTTTAAATTTAGTTTTAAATTGTAACAAAAATTATTTTGTTCAATTGTTCTACTTTTGTGAAAAATACTTTTTTAATTTAAAAAGCAGAAAAGAATGAATTTTTTAAATCGCGCAGGCTAACTTAAAAAAGACCATCCTGTCAGCGCATTTTTGCATGCTAGCATTAAAATTCAAATGGAGAAGACTGGATTATATAATTTTTAAATCACAAAAGCATGCAGTTTAATAATCGAGTTCTCATGATAATATTTTTTTGTGTGTCAATACAGAAGTTAACCATAAAAACCTAATATAATTGTTATATTGTACAAAACTTTCTGATCTAATAAAAAATATAAAAATCATGTCAAAAAGTTAATGCTCTTTTTTGTTCATAAATATAAAAGCTCACAAATGTATATATAATTTTGTCTGACTTAACACACTTCTAACTTTAAATTAAAAAACATATACATTAGATCGTTTTTAAAATGGTAAAGGAAAGCTAATATGAATCTGATGTAATAAGTAGTCTTAATTTGCAATTAGAGAAAAAAAATTGTCATAAACTTCAGTTAATTCCCATCTTAATTTGCATTTAAGATGGGAGAGAAAAAATGTAATAAATTGTTAATTATAATAGTATAACAACATTGTTACTTGTTTATGTTGATAGTTTAGGTGCAAAATTTAATTCCCTAGTAATTTCCTTAGTTGCTAATTTTCCATTTAATTCCTTATAGACTACCTTCTATTGAATTTCATAACAAATGAATGTAAAAATGTTTTAAAAAAAATTAACTATTTACTTAAAATCAAGAGTTACAAAAGTTACACTGAGTTACATAAACATGCAGATAGGGCTTGATCAAATTTGATCAAAACAAAAACTTAATAAAATTTTTAAATTTAAAAACTTAATAAAAACTTAACAAAAAAAAAATAATAAAATAAAAAATATATACTGATTTTTTTCCAATTGGCGGACCAAACAATCCTTTTTTTCTTTTATCAAGTTTTGACATAATTAAGTCCTGGGTTTCATTTGCACTTGTTTGTGCAGAAAAATTTATGATTGTAGGTTTGTACTTTTCATCAATCCTTCTGAGTAAAAAGTCCTGAGTGTAAGTGTGTAAAGAAAATCAGTAAGATCAAGAAATAAACAACAATTTAAAAATTTATTTTATCAACTTACAGAAATATAAACACTTTTTCCTGTTCCAGTAGGACCAACAAAAAGTGTACTTTTTTGGTGATTAATTAATTTTTGCATTAAGTATGTGTAACGAACTGTATCAATGGTTGGAACAATTATTTCATTAAACTGTGCATCCTAAAAAAAAAATAGTCTACAGACTTTAATTAAAATTTAGGAAACTTTATAAGCCATTTATAATTTGCAAGAACAGTTAATAAAAATTTAAAAAACCTGAGCTAACCTTAGGAATAACAAGAGCTTCACTTATGTCATCTGTCCATAATCTCCACTTTCCCATGCCCTAAAACATTTCTGTTTTTATTATATTTGTCATAATAAAGAAAAGTTTCTTGTAGATATTTAATTGTAATATTGTAGATAACAAAATAACTATTTACAAGAATCATGGGTGAATCATGTGAACAAAGATCCAATAAATCAAACACAGCTAGAATCATGTAATATAAACTTAAATAGTCAACACTAGTTGACTGTTTAAGCTAGTTGTAAATACTGGTTGAATCGTGTAAAGATTTGTAGATTATGCAAAAACTCGTTGAACTATATTAACATTTGTTAATTATGCAAATACTGATTAAATCAAGTGAATATTTGTTGATTATGCAAATACTAGTTGAATCATGTGAACATTTGTTGATTATACAAACACTGGTTGAATCATGAAAAAAATTATTGAATCATGCACACACTGATTGAATCATTAGGCTCCAGATAAAATCTAATAAAATTAGTTGAATTTTCCAATTTTGGAAATAAAAACTGCTTTTAATATTTTCTTAGTGATCAGCTGCTACTTATATGATTTGTATCATAATTGTTATTAAATGCATGTTGTGATTATTTGACTTATGTTGTGATGGTAACTAATGGCATATTATTTTAGCAATTTATTGCATACGTTTAAGGCAATTCAGTGCACATTGCAATGGTTATTTCATTCAAATTCAGTAAAACTACCTAAAATAGATATAATTTTTTATACTTTTTTTTACTCTTTCATTCGTAACAAGAACTTGTTTGTATGATACATTTTAAAAACATAAAACATAACATTTATTTTAAAGCTAAAAAAATATTTCAAATATCAAAAACTTGTTCAATGCTGTAATTTTGAATATTTTGAAACACAAAAGTATTTAATAATTATATATGTAACAATTGTTTTATTTCACGTAATAAGTGTTACATTTCAACAAGTGTGTTTAAAGCACTTGCTGAAATCTAATGCTGTTTTAGTACATGGTGAAATGATGCAAAATACAAAAACAACTTTCCATAGTATTTCTAAACGAATTACTATAACACTATTAAAAATACCTCTTTGATAAAATGATAGTCATAAACAGAGCCTTGGTTAGGAAACGGACATAGATAAGGTCTCCTAGGTTCATCTACAGAATCTAAAATAGCATATTTTCTCTGCGATTCAAGTGATGGTGCTCCCTAAAAAATAAATATGTAGATAAATAAGTTGAAATAAATATTAAAACCAAAATTTATAATTTGAATAAAAATGTATTAACTCTCACATTCATTATTTCTCTAAAAAATAAATCAAACATTGTTCTTCCGTTGTTATCAACTGTGCCACCAAATGACCATACACATGAAAACAGAAATACGGACTAAAAAAATTTTTTTAATAAACTTTTTTGATGAAAAAGTTTAGATAATTATTTGTAAAATATTACCGAAATATTACCTCTAACCATGATGTAACTTCAGCATCATTAATGGTTTTAAAATTATCTTCTTTAGTAACATCCTCTATAAAACAATCCATCAAATTCATGCAAGAAGTCACTAGGTTTGCATCATTTGTGGGAGAAAGTTCCTGATTTGAAAAAATTTAAGATTTTGTTATGTATCTATATCTCTATATATATCTGTCTATCATTTATATATATATATATATATATATATATATATATATATATATATATATATATATATATATATATATATATATATATATATATATATATATATATAAATATATATTATATATATATAATATATATATAATATATATATATATATATATTTATATATATACATTTATAATATACATATATATATATATATATATATATATATATATATATATATATATATATATATATATATATAATAGGGTTATGACTTTTTGACTTTTTTAAAAAAAAAAATTTCCTGTGTCACAAATTGATGAACTTTTGTTAGAAAACATTGAAAACATGCTCAATTCTTCAAGGTTGTAAAAAAGAGTCACCTCGCAATTAAAATTACGAACCCTCATTTATTTAATCTTGTTACTAATACGTTAGACTTTGCTGAAAATCATTTTAAACTTGTATAGATTAGATGTGTTTAGAACTTTAGAACATTTCGGAAAATTCTAGAATATTTTTGACAACTTAAGAACATTCTGGAACAAATTAGAACATTCTAGAACAATTAAGAATATTCTAAAACAATTTAAAATATTTTAGAACAATTTACAACATTCTGGAACAATTTAGAATATTCTAGAACAATTTAGACTGTGTATATATAGCTGCTTATCTCATTTTATAGTTATTACAGAAGCAACACATGGCGATGTACAAGCCTAGCAATAGTAGCTAGGTAATCCAATTACGATTATCGATTACCCGAGTACCCGAGTAATTGATACTTTATAAGCAAGTTCCGAGTAGTCGACTACTCGGAATATTTTTTTCGAGTATCGAGTATAATATTTAAACAAAAAAATGTAAATATTGCACATTCATTTAACTATTAATCAATCGAGTATCGGTATTCTACCGTTTTTTCTTCTTTTACTTCTATAATAAAGTTGCTTAGCAACCATTGATTTTTAACTAATTTTTAAAAATATTTTTAACTAAGTTACATAAAATAAATAACATTTGTAATTTGAAGTTGTACGACGTAAAATTTGCAAGAAAGTGAAATATTTAAAAAAAAAATTGTGAAATAAATAAAACAAATACTTAATTTTCTAATATATATAGCTGTCTTAGGTAAGTGAAGTGTTTTGAGTAAAATGTACTAAATTTCAAGTAATAAATGCATATTTAAATACATATAAATTTCAATTTTCAATTTTTATGTTGTGATTTTTTATTTTAGTGATTTATTTACATATACCCAGAAATGTCTTCGAAAAAATCAGAGGTATGGAAATATTTTACAAAAAAAGAGAAATCGGAGTCAGTTTGTAACATATGCAAATCTATAATTCAACGTCCGGGATCTAAAACTACTGGAATGATTAATCATTTAAAATTACATAGCATATCTTTACAAAAAAGAAATTTAAGCGACACAAATGAAACTGATGCGTCTTCTTCAAAAAACACAAAATCAGTTGGAAATGGAATAATAAATAATTTACCATTTTCTCAGTTATGCTACAACCATGCTATACATCTTGCTGTACTTGATGTATTTTATAAAAAAAGTGGGAGTTTAGAAAGTTTTAGAAGAAATATCACATGTTTTACAACCGGTTGAGCTTGCTGTTAAAGAGCTCAGTAAAGATAATAATAATCTTTTAAAAGCTGAAGGAGTATGCATTTTTTTGCTAAACAAACTAAAAGAAACAAATACGCAGTTAGCCATGGAAATGTTCACTGCTTTGAAGAAAAGAATTGAAAAAAGATGAAATGAGGATGTTGTATCACTCTTGTGTTTTTTACAATCTGGAAATTATCCTAAACCAGAGATTACCTGCCATTTTACTTATTTAAAAAAAAGTTCTTTTCATTTATTGGCTAAAGAAACCTTCAAAAGGCTGTTCAATGAAGATCCTGCAAACACACAGATGGATACAGAGTTAACAATTGAATATGAAGAAATAATTTCAAATAATGGTTTGGTTTCAAATTATGATGAACTCCAAAAAACAATTGAATTAATTATGACTGTTCCGAAAGAAAATAATGAGAGAAAATCCACATTGGAAAAAAGAATGAAGTTGTGGGAGAAAGATTGTTCAAAACGAGGTGACTCTATTGGAAAACTTTTTACAGCATTATTGACAATACAACCAACGTCAACAGTAAGTGAAAGAGTGTTTTCGGTAGCTTCAGCTTTTGTCACAAAAACCCGAAATCAGTTGAAAATGGAAACGGTTGACAAACTTGTATTTTTAAAGTATTATTTTTTAAATAAAAAATAGATTTAAAACTAAAATTGTTGCATTTTATTTTAAATTTAATTAACACAACATGGTGTGGGTAAATTTTTTTTCCTTTACCCGGATACCCGGGTAATTAAAAAAATAAATACTCGATTACCCGGATACTGTAAAAATACGATTATTTGGACTCACTAATAGAAGCATTCAGAAGAACAAGGATGTCTGGACCAATAATCTGTTAAAGTTTAAAGACTCATAAAAGAAGAAGAATGGTCCCTTTGGAAGAATGTTCTCTGAAAGAAAAGGGCAGAATGCCTCTCCAAAAAGCAAATTATCAGACGCTACCATTTCCTTGGACCAAAAATCAAAGGAAGAAAGGAGCAAATAGTGAATAAGAGCGAAATTTCCAAAGAAGTCACCAAATTGTGGAAGAATAAACTGAATTTTCCTCATGTATCTGATCAAGTTATACAAACAAAGCTTGATAAAATACTAAAATGTTATGATGAATGTGTCAAGCAGGGAAGCTATGAACCCCTTGATGAAATTTTTGATATTACTAAAGTGGATGGAAGATGGTTATCTTCTGAGGACAAGCGATTGTACCATCTCCAACTGAAAAGCAAAGGAACAGAGGGATACTCTACAGACCAAGAGGCCAGTAAAGAAACAATCCATCTCTCTAAAAGAAAAAAACTTTCTAATATGTCATCCAACTCATCATCATTTGAAAACAATGAAGAAGACTAAGATGAGACTACTACACCAAGCAGAAAACATCATAAAAGCAAAATTGCAGTCAACTTGGTGACCTACACAAGAGAATCAACAAACAAAGCTGCTAACATATGCAAGCAATTGGCTCGTGAAGGCATTGACATCCCAACTCCATGCCAATCAGTTATTTACAAGTCAACAATCAAAGAGGTAATCAAGCTGAAAAAAGAAATGATTGAAAAGTTGCATATGGAAAGTTGGTCCTTACACTTTGATGGCAAGCATATCAACGAAATTGATCTTCAAGTGGTCGTCCGTAAAAAATGAAAGAAAAGAAATCAAATTGGATGTCCTGGGCTTGGTAGATGGCAGGGTAAAAACTATTGCTCAAGGAAATTCTAAAGTACTTAATGAATTTTACCTATAGAATTCAATACAGATGATTGTTGCAGATACCACCGGCGTTAACACTGGAAAAAAGAATGGTGTTGTTGTAATATTGCAACGAATGTTCACAGAGAAATGCATCAACAAACCTCAGTTTATCAGTTGTCAACACCGTGTATTAGATAGAATCCTCCGCTTGGTGATGGATGAAGAACTTGGAAGCAAAACACAACTGCCGAACATCGAATATCTATTTGTATCTCAACTGTTGAAGGAGTACAAACAACTGAAAACACAGTTTGATAACGGAATAGAAGTAATTCTCGAAACATCAGGCTGGAGAGATAATATGAAATTTTTATTTCATCTCACTCAAGTGTTCTGATTTTTTAAGAGAGATGGCGAGAGCCATCCATACTACAGATCCCCAGAACTAATCAATGCGCAGAGCCTGCAATCAAAGTAATGAAGGAAATGTATTTGTCATGCAAAATTAAAGACAAACAGCACCTTCTATTCCTTCTATGCAACAAGCAAGATCAACAGTCTGAGTCATTGTTAGATTGAAAATTTATTGTGTTACACGACTATGACATTCTAAATACATTTGAATACATAGTAGTACTTATGTCAAAATCGATTTTTCAATGGAGGGGTGAACTTTTTTCAAAAGATATGCAAATAATAGTTAATTTCGTGCTTTTTAGGTAAAAGTTCATCAAACTACAGTACAGGAGCATAACCCTAATACATATATATATATATATATATATATATATATACATATATATATATATATATATATATATATATATATATATATATATATATATATATATATATATATATATATATATATATATATACATATATATATATACATATCATTTCTACTTTTTATAAACCAAAATAACGTACTTTTAAGTCTTAAAAACAATATATTTCTAAACTACTCCTTCTTAAAAACACTTTTAAAATACTCCTTATTAAAAATTCTTAAACATTCCTTCTTATAATCAATATACATTTAAAACATTCATTAATAAAAACACTTTTAAACCATTATTTTATTAAAATAAAATACTTTCAAACCAAACATTCTTAAAAATCACTTACTTTTAAACCACCTCTTCTTAAAAATGCCAGCAGAGGATTAACAACTCTGTCAAAGTTTTCTGTAATAAGCTCTCTCTTTTCAAGAGTAATACTTTCAGGTAATGTGTTTAACCACGACAAAAGCAATGGTCTCCAACCTAACATATGTGGCTCCATGTAAACCATTCCACATCTACTTACCTTAAAATAATGGTACAAATAAATAATTTCAAAGAAATATTTTTACAACATTAAATAACTCTTGATCAAATAGTTCTTTATTATGGGGGGAAAAAAATGTTTTCATTAAACTTTGATAAGATGTAAAACAAGTTTTTTCTAGAAATAAATAAAAAATACTTAATAAAGAAAAATGAATATTTATTATTTTATAAGATTATTATCAATATTGCTAAGAATTAAATTGGTAAGTCTTAAGAAAAATAACACATACAAAGAAGTATGTAGTATTAATAACAAATTTATGAAATGATATTATTTTTTTAATATACAAATATTAAAAGCTTTCAAAATAAAATAATCATTAGTTGAATGATGAAAATTATAGTTGAGAAATTATAATTGAGAAATTATAGTTGAGAAATTATAGTTGAGAAATTATAGTTGAGAAATTATAGTTGAGAAATTATAGCTGAGAAATTATAGTTGAAAAACTATAGTTGAGAAATTATAGTTGAGAAATTCAGCAAAAAAAAATTAAAAGTTAAAAACTGATTAACAACTTTAAAAAATCTTAACTCATATAGTTTTATTCAAACTTATTAAAGTAAGTCTCTTTTGTCACTCCCATGTTCTTCGTTTTTCATAACTTTAATCTTGATTTCTAAAAGACTTTCCTCATCAGGCAAACATGTTTAATAAGTTCAGTTATATCATTAAATCAAAAGAGTTATTTTCTTAGAGCATTTTGAAATCATTGAAATTCGGCTAACCAACTCATTCTTCTTTATAAACTTAGCTCCTCTGAACTCACTGATCCTCTAAATAGTTTTAAGCAAAGGGTTTTATGCTCTTTTGAAATTAAGAGCTTTCAAAAAGGGGGGTTTCATCATCCATCATAATATTGTTCAATGGATGTTCTACAACTAAAATACCTTTCACAGGGCATGCAACCTGGGATGCGATAGTTAATTAAAACTTTTCTGATGAAGGAATGTGTGAATACATTATTTTGCAAATAAGCAACAACTTTTATTTTGGGAAAAGCAGTTATCCATAAATATAACCAGTTGAGTAACTATAGCAGGTTAATCAGAAATGTAATGACAAAAGCAACAAATTACTTCTTTTTCGCCTTCATACCAAAAGGTTTAGCATTAATATACATTTGTGCACAGTCAAAACCAGTTTTGTGAATGCACAAATTGTGTAACCAAAGTTGTCTTTTATTATATTCTTGTTTATCTCCAGTTAAAAGTAGAGAAAAATTTTCATAAAATTCATAAAAATTACAGCTGTGTTCATGCTTTTTCTAATTGTCAGTGTAGTTTTAGTAATTTAAATATTATAAGCATCAGCATTTCGCTTGTGCAGCTTGCGTTAAGTCTAGAGCACTTAAGTGGTATTAGTATCATTATTGGAAAAATTTATAGCAGACATTTTTTTAGTATTTTCAGAGATAACAAAACTAAAAATACAATTGGGAAAAGGGACTTAAAAACTTTAATCACCAAAACTTTAAAATTAAGTACTTTTAACACTAAAAATGTGGCAACTTCTTGTGAAAAAGTTGAAAAAAAAAGAGGCTTAGAACTTATTTTATGCATTAGCATTTACAGTACCAACTAGAACTTAATAAAAGTTACCAATAAATGAAAATTATTTTAAATTTGTGAAAAGTTTGCTAAACAAATTTATTTAATGAGCAATGATAAACTTGGGTGTTTGTGTGGAAAGTTGTATATTGAAAAAACTTAACTAATGGTTTCAATAACATGTATTTTAGTTGAAGCAAAATAAATGTTGAATAATTTGTTGTTCAATTTTTGTATTCTTCTCATTCTCTCATTCTTGCATCCCTTTAATTCTTCTACAGCTTGTGTTCTTACTAAGAACTTTCCAGAACATTTTTCCATACTCTCAAAATTATCTAATAATCTATTATCCAAGTCTTGTTAAGTGCTTTCTAAAAATAACTTTAGTTAATATCATCAAAAACTTGTAAGAGCGTTCTAATTAATTTAATGATCACCTGATTATTTTTCTTAACACTAAACAATTCTTTAATTAACAAATCTTTGGTATCACTATATACCTAAATAATTATTTTTGTCTACTAACTTAGTGGTTTTTATAGGTGACTGGAAGAAAAATTGGGTCTTCTCATATTTAGAACTAACAAATGACCCATGTTTAAAATCAAAAACTAACAATGCTGAAAAAAAAACTCACTGTTGCAGGAGATGCAACCTCTAGGTCCATTGGTTCAAAAATCAGATTAGTTGATGGAGAAAGTTGAATAATTTCACCACTATTTAGACAGAGCTTGCGGTTGTCATCTAACACAGTGTTCATATTTTCAATCCACACTGCATCAACTGGACCATCAAAAATTAACCATTTTCTGTCAGGAGTCTTAAAAAACAAGTTGTTACTGAGAATTCATAAAATATTAATAAATATTTTTCAACTTAAAAAAGATAATATTAAAATGAATCTAATTTGACTTTTTATTCTTCAATAAAAACAGAAACCTGTGAAGAAGCAAACAATCTATAGTTAACTGCTAGTATTCCATCTGACCATTCGTGAGACACTGCATCAAACTGACCATATAACTGGCCAAGAGTTATTGATTTAGGATTTAAAACGCATATTTGAACTCTATTTTCATCCATGAGATTCTATAACGAAAATGCATGCACATAAATCAAATAAAGTCAGAAAATGAAAACACAATGAATCTCAGATATAAAGAAAAAGATATTGAATGTAAAATAGTAAAAGTTTTTAAGTAGTAGTTTTAGTAGTAGTATCATTGTATTCAAGTAGTAGAATCATTGTATTTTAGTAGTTGAACCATTGCGTTCTAGTATTTGAATTATATTATTCAAGTAATAGAATCGTCATATTCTAGTAGTAACATTGTATTTAGGTAATGGAACCAATTTTTGATTTTAAAATAACAAGTTGTTATAGAGTGTACCATACGTTTGATGTAGTGGATCATGTATAAACATTTTTCTGATTTTAAAATAACAAGTTGCTATTTTATTTTTTCTGATAAAGCTAAGATAACCTTCATAAGGAATTTCAAATACATGTAAAATCTTATAAAAAGTTCAAGTGTTTTATGGAAACAATATAATAAAAGTCAAAATGCAAGTCTTATTTATAAAATAGCCTCAGTAAAATGTTTTATTCAATAATCTGCTACTTTGTGTCAAATAATGCAGTCAAAAAATTTCAAACGTTTAGAGTTTAAAATTATTTCTAATCAAAAAGAAACAAAAACAAAAGTTTTGAAAAAGTGGATAATAAGATGAAAACAAATTGTTGGATACAATAATATTTACTGTAACATTATTAAATAAGAAAATTAAAAAACATAAATTGAGACAATATAGAAATGTAAACAAGAACTTATATAATAGAAACATATGTGCCATATTTTAATTGTGATTATCTTATTTCAGCCAAGTAGTTTATCTTAAAGTTTCATAATAAAAAATTTCATCAATAACTCAATTTTAAGTATATTGTTTCAAACATAAGGGCTTCTATTGCTGAACTTAATAAAGTAAATTAAACAAAAATAATAAAAGTAAAGTAAATTAACCAACAATAATAAAATTAAAGTAAATTAAACAACAATAATAAAATTAAAGTAAATTAAACAACAATAATAAAATTAAAGTAAACTAAACAAAAATTTTATAAGTAAAGTAAACTTTAAAATAATAAAAATAAAGTAAATTAAACAACAATAATAAAAATAAAGAAAATTAAACAGCAATAATAAAAATAAAGTAAATTAAACAACAATAAAAAAAGATTGAAAAGATTTTTTTCATTTTTTTTTATCTTTCTAATCTAGAAACTATTTTAAGTAAAAAAACATAAAATAACTTATGGAGTTTTACGAATAGGGCTTATATTGTACATAATGAAACTCTTATAATATTGTACATAATGAAACTCTTATAAGTAATATAAAGTAATGCTAAAGAACAGTAATATAATTTATGGAATCCGACTAAAAAACTGGCCAAGTAATCACTTGACTTCACATAAGAGAAGACATAACCTGTAAAGTTTTTTCTTCAAAAGTATAAAAATTCTTGCTAAGTTCAACTTGAAGAAAAATTTCATTTATAACATAGAAAAAAAAGATTTAGAAAAGCTAACAGAACTGAACAGAAGTGCCACCCTACCCTACCCATATTCACTCTTGTAAAACAGAATCAGCATATTGAGATTTTCAGAGCTGGCAAGGTTTTATTAGAGCAAAAATAGAACACAGAGATATAGCTCCGAGTCTAGAAAAACTTATCCAAACGGATAAACTAATGATGATTAAAAGTTGATTTTAGTGAAACATTGGTCTATAGAAATGCTTTTCTGTAGACTTTATGCAAATAAAATTAATTTTTCTAAAAATAATATAAAAAGTTTGATATATCCTATATGTTAGTAGCACATATGTTAGTAGCACATATGTTAGTAGCACATATGTTAGTAGCACATATGTTAGTAGCACATATGTTAGTAGCACATATGTTGGTAGCACATATGTTAGTAGCACATATGTTAGTAGCACATATGTTAGTAGCACATATGTTAGTAGCACATATGTTAGTAGCACATATGTTAGTAGCACATATGTTAGTAGCACATATGTTAGTAGCACATATGTTAGTAGCACATATGTTAGTAGCACATATGTTAGTAGCACATATGTTAGTAGCACATATGTTAGTAGCACATATGTTAGTAGCACATATGTTAGTAGCACATATGTATGCATAAACTTAGATATAATAAATTAACAAAATGCTTTAATACTTTAACTTTGTTGTTTAAAAATTACCCCATAACAATAAAAAAAAACAATAGCATTACTAAAAACACAACAAACTAAAGGAAAAATGGTAATTTATCAACTTACCTGATCTTTAATATCAGTCAAAGCTTTAGCTAATAATTTGTAAGCCATAGTTTTTCCTCCAAATGGATCCCCCACCAACATGAATCCATGGCGTACTATCATCATTTCATAAACCTATACAAAAATCGGTTTGTAAAAAATAACACAACAGAAACAAAAGTATTTTAAAATATACCAAAAATTATTTGACTATTAGAACAATTTTTGTTTATTATGTTTTGTTTAACTTGTTTGTTCTAATAAATATTTATAAACAACATAAGATTGTTACAATATTAAAGTAAATAAACCACCTGTAAGACTTTACTTAATGTAAAATCTGTCAATTGTAAATTTAGTTTTGAAGCATTTGTTTTGATAGCTTGAGTTAGAATAACGTAGTCTGGGTTCGGCAAAGAAATTCCAGGGAATAAATCAGTTGTTATTGCCTTGAAAAAATTTCAGAAAATAAGAATAAACAATCAATGAAATATTCCAAAAATAAATGTAAACATTAACAAATTTCTATATAAAATATTAACTAGAGATGTGTCTTGTTACAACAAGTTCCTAATTTTGTGTACATAGCAATAGGTTTTATTTTGTTTTTGAAATAAAGGTTCATTAAATCTCCTGCACTGTCAACTTGACTAAATAGTGGTAACTAATTTTTTTTATTTTATCAAAATTTTGATAATTTTATAAACAAAATGCTCTTAAAAAAAAAAAATGTAACGACCACAATTTTACGTATGAAATGCTATTATGCAAAAACACTATATGCAGATGCATAACAGATTTCTCATTTCTGGAGTTCCCTACAACTTTACTGAATTTCCTCTTCTTGTAACTTAACTATTACATAGCACTTGTATATATAAAGATAATACATTTGTACATATGGATAATAGATAATTCTACTTTCAAAAAATTTTAAAATTATACAACTTTGAGTTGTATAATTTTAAAATTTAAAATTATACAAATTTAAAAATTTTAAAATTATACAAATTTAAAAATGTTAATTTATTGTTTTTATAAAAACAATAAATTAACATTTTTAAATTTGTATATTTATAAACCAAAATTTAAACAAATTTTTTCAAACAGCCGGCTTATAATAAAATATAATTTCGAAACATGAAAAAAAAATAATAATAAGTGAAACAAAATCGTTATCAAAAAGTTTGTTGCAAGTTAAAATTAATACTGTTAATAATTTTCTATACTGCTTTTCAAAAACATTGATTAGTTTGCCTGTCAAACAAATGCCAAAAATGTAAAAAAAAATAAACTCTGAAAAACTGCTGAAAAAATTCACCCCTGGATCCAGGTTGGGTACCCAGCACACCTTCAATATTAATTTATACTTATATAACACAAATGTATTTATATGATACCTTAAACAAAGGAAGATCTTGTGCTAAAAATTTGGGCAAGTTAACATCTATTATTGATCGAAGAATAAGCACTTCTTCATTTTCATCTGGATATTTAAGCTAAGTAATAAAATTTGAATAAAAACATTTTTTTAATTAAAAAGCAACAGTAAAACCTTTTTGTCTATTTCAATTTAACTGGAATTTATAGTCTTATGTTTTATTTTAATTTTTTGATAAAATTGGAAAAATATATTCACCTTAAGATTTCCAGCAGCAGTAAGGACAGATTTAACTGCTCTCATACCATAATCATAATGACATTGTGAAGATAGTTGTTCTGAACACAATGTATAGGTTGTAACTATTTTAACAGCCAATGGACGAGCCTAAAATTTGAAATACAAATAAATTAATTTTTCTCATAACATTTTCTTCACCAAATGAGTTTAAAACTTATTTAAATTAGAATTTTAACTTAAAAATTAGTGAGAACTTGAATAAAATTTTAATAAATAAAAAATGAAACACATTAAAAAAATTAAAACACTTCAAAAACAAAAAATACATTGACAAAGCCAAATGAATATAAAGATATTTCAGAGATAAGAGCATAATCAGGGACCATCATTGCAACACTTCTAAACAATGACTAAAAATATAAATAAATTTTGAAAAAATATAAATATATGTGTGTGTGTGTGTGTGTGTGTGTGTGTGTGTGTGTGTGTGTGTGTGTGTGTGTGTGTGTGTGTGTGTGTACAGTAAACTCCTATTTATGTCCTTGGCAAATAAAAATTTAGTTTAAATAACCACAATTTTGAATAATGAAAACCTATTTTAAAGTGACCTATTTCAAATTATTATCAAATTTTAACAGAAGTAGAGAGTAAAAAAGAAGATGTTTAAAAATGCTTTGAAAATGCTGCCTAAGTCTTTTGCTTGTAAAATAATAAATTCTTTACAATTTTTTGAAAAAATTGTCCACTCTCAATTGCTTTTTTGTTTCTAAAAGAGCGTTTTTCAAGCATCTTTGATACAAGGCTTGTGATAATGTTGGCATTTTGGAAGAAAAATTGTTTGACTTTTTATCTATCTCTTTTTCTTCCTCAGTACAATTATTAATTAAAATAGAATTTAAAATTTTTTTATCTGTGGTATCATTAGTTTCACTTGTACAAGTCTGTAAATCTATGTTTACATAGTTGTTAACAGCAAAACCTTTATCTACTAACCAACATGATCTAAGCTTGTTGATATTTTCTTGAATTTGAAAATTTGAATCAATTTGAAAGCGTCGTCTTCACCATTTATACTTATAACCTGTATTTCTAGCAAAATGCCTGCATTTTTAAAGCAATTTTTACAGGGTTTGCCAATACAGCGCCCCATAATCTGATAAACATGCGCATAGCGTCAAGAATGTCACTCTTTGGGGTCGTTTAACAAGCATCAATGTATTTATCTGATGCCTCACAACTTTGGTGTGATAAAAAGCCTTCAATCCTCTTATAACACCCTGGTTCATTAGTTATAATTTTAGGGATTGAGTTGGGTAGTAAAAATACTAATTCAATTGCTTTGATGTTGTTAACATTAGGATAAGCTGGGCAATAATCAATGGCTAAAGCAACTTTCCAAACTTCATAATTGAACCTTGTGGTAGGCTTTTGACACCTTTTAAACATTTTTTAATTACTTTTAATTACTTTTTAATATTTAAATTTTTAATATTTAAAATTTTTAATTACTTTTTAATTAATTAAACAACAATATTTCTGTCTTTTCAATTATCAACATGAGCAGCTTTTCAAGAACCCCATTTCCTGCTGCTAGGAATGTTAAACAAACTTTTCTAATTTTTCCTCCTACTCATTATTCACCTTTTTGATTAACAGATTTTGCGAAAGCTGTTGATAAAATCAAACTCATACCTTAATTCATACCTTAAGAGGATCAAATGGTAAATGGGTCTGCCCTTGACTTGCTGTTATTTCCTCTAGGCACAACTTTTCTTCACTAGAAGTAGTTCAAAAAACAGCATTATATCTATTTTTCCACCAATTTAGTCACCCTTCTGAAGTCTTAAAATCCAACGAGTTGAGTTACAAACTCCCTTAGTCAACATCAGCTTTGTCAACAGAATCATGTATCCAAAAGAAGACAAAAGTTAAGTTTATGTATCCAAAACATAACTGTTGTCTTCTTTTTTTAACTTCTTTTGCAAGGACGCCAAGTTATAATGTGTTAGATTTACTGTATAAAGTGGAAAAGCAATGTAATGGTATCTTCAATTTCAGAAAAACTTAGATTTACTAGCAAGCATAAAACCATTTCAAATAAACAAAATTTTGAATAACTAATGAATATGAGTTTGTTAAGGAAAATTCACAGGGAATGAAAATTGCTTCAACTAATTCAACTAAACAGGAAATTCAATAAGTGTCCCTTTGAATAATTAGAAATTTATTGTGTGTGTGTGTGTGTGTGTGTGTGTGTGTGTGTGTGTGTGTGTGTGTGTGTGTGTGTGTGTGTGTGTGTGTGTGTGTGTGTGTGTGTGTGTGTGTGTGGGTGTATTTTTGTATGTATCTATGTATATATATATATTTATATATATATATATATATATATATATATATATATATATATTTATACAAATTCTCTTAATATAATTAATAATTTAGTATTAGAAATTTTTGCTGGATTATGGTTAACAGCATCACCAGCACGTAAAAATTATACAAAAAATTTTTTTGTAACATTAGAAACAGTTTAATATTAACTGACGTCAGCAGTTGAATGGCTTTTTTCTTGCTTACATAAAAATGTAAAAAATGGAATCCAAAATTTAGTTTTCACAAACTGCTGTTATCTAAATTAAATCATTTAAAGGTGAACATTGGTACCTCTGTATTTCAAGAGCTTTGCGCACTTCTTGATCAAATTTGTTTGTTTCAACTTTAATTGTTTTCACATTTTCCAACTTTATTTCTTGTGAGCAAAACTTATTATGGGTGGCTATTGCAGACTGATAATGTTTAAAATTTTTAGATGTTGTTGAGTTCGAGTCCTAGTTTGAAGTTTAGATTCGCCTACATATATCTTTGAGCATTTGCATTCAATTAAATAAGTTCCGGGTTGACTATATTGTGGCAATTTAGTTTTGTTTTTTAACGTTAGTAATGTTCCTAAATTTGGATTTGATTTGAAGACTACTCTATAGCAAGCTTTCTGAAATACTTTCCTTAGTTTCGGGGATAGTGATGGTATAAATGGTAATGATACAGTAGGAAAGTTAAGAGAGTCTGATTGAATTTTGTTGATTTTTAGGGACTATTTATTTCCAATTAAGTTTGCAATCCGTGTAAGTTGGCATATGTTGTACCCATTTTTGTTAAACATTTGAATAAGTACATTAACCTCATCTTGTAAATATAAATTACTGCATATAGAATAAGCCCTGTAAACATAACCTTTAAATATTGCGTTTAAAATCTTAGGGTCATGATTTAAGTGAGGTTTAATTTCGATATTAGTAATGGCTTCCTTTCTGTAAACTTTAGACTTAAATTTTTCTTTTTTATTATTTATTATGGTTAAATCAAGGAAGTTTAAAATTCAATTTTCACTTTCAGTTTTGATTGTACATTGTATCACAGGGTGTTGTTTGTTTAAGATAATTAGGAATTGTTCTGCGCCTTGAGTGTTAAAAAATCTAGCGTGGCTATTATTGACATATCTTAGGTAGGATTTTAGGTCAAGAGGAGGATTTACTGCCATTACAATTTTTAAAGTATTTTGTTCATGATGTTGTCAAAATAAATATGGAAGTACGACCATGAATGAAAGATATAGGACCAGAATTCTCAAGTTTATGGATTTTATTGTTCCACAGGAAATAACAATGGTGTAAACAAAGCTCTATGAGTTGTCAAATTAGGACTTGAACTATGTTTTGCTTACAAGAAATAAAGTGGGAAAACGTAAAAACAATTAATGTTGAAACAAACAAATTTGATCAAAAAGTGCGCAAAGCTCTTATAATACAGAGGTACCAATGTTCACCTTTAAACGGCAGAATTAATTTAGCTAACAAGCAGTTTGTGAAAACTAAATTTTGGACTCCGTTTTTTACATTTTTACGTAGGCGAGAAAGAAGCCATTTAACTGCTGACATCAGTTAATTTTAAACTCTTTCTAACATTACAAAAAAAATTTTTGTATAATTTTTACGAGCTGATGATGGTGGTAACCATAATCCAGCCAAAATTTTTAATAATAAATTATTATTTGTATTTGTAAGAGAATTCGTATAAATTGATATTTTCTCATTAATATAACATATACTCTTATACACAATGTCAACACTAAAGATTAAATAGATCCCTAAAATTATAAAAAAGAAAATTTTCAAAAGTATATCATGTTGGGTTTCAAACGAAGCAAAATTATATAAAAATTTCAAAAAATAATTATAATTTTATAAAAAAAACACATTGATAATCAAATTAAAATCTCATTAAATTCCCTATTTTTCGTTTTTAGTTAAAAAAAAACCTCAATTTCTGTTCTTTAAAATCTAAAATAAAAATATAATTATAAAATGTTTTATATTTTTGAAATTTTTATTTTAAAAATATAAAAATTTTTAACATATTTAATAAAAATATTTAATAAAAAGTTTGTCAATTGGTAACTCTGGCTGTCAGCAATTACCTGTCATAGTCAAATTGGTGCATATTGGACAATTTAAGGTTATTTTTAGTTTTTAGTGTGGTTGAAGTTTAAATGTGATTTATTTTAATTTAAAGCATCTGTGCTTTATTTAATTAATTTTTTTTAACTTAATAATAATCATTAAGTCATTATCTTTAAATAAGGATTTTATGTTTTTTTTCTGTTATATAAAGATACCAAAGTCTAGTCATTTTTTTAAGTTTTTTATTCAAATTTTCAGCTATGGGAAAAAAATGTGATACAACAAAAATCAGTCAAATCAGATGTCTTTCACAAAATACTATTTTTTCAGTCAAAAAAAAGCAAAGTTTACTGTTCCCTATTATTATGTTCCCATCACCATATTGTTGCCTCTTTGATAAAAGACGGCATGGAGCTAACAAAATTGCTTGAAAAAGCAGAATGTCTTAGCAAACAGTTTGAGTTTACTTTTTCTAAAATTGATCACAAAAACAAGTTTAAATTCTTAAACAGGACTGATCAGGTATGCAAGATTGATCAATTTGATCTTAATGAAACTGCAGTTTTGGCCAGTTGAATGCTTTGAAGAAATACAAAGAGATTGGCCAAGATGGCATAAGTCCTTATGTTCTCAATGAGTGTGCCACTGGTTTAGCTTGGCCTATTTCTCTTCTGATAGTTTCATCATTTGAAACAGGTATAATACCTAATAATTGGAAAGAAGCGAATGTGATGCCAATATATAAAGAAAAAGGTAAACAAAACGACCCATCTGAATATAGACCAATATCTTTAACAGCCATAATTAAAACACTTTATACCACATTTGTGAGACCTCACCTTGAGTATGTAAAGCCTGCATGGGCTCCATTCAACAAAGTCGATGAAAAAGTTATCGAACGAGTACAAAGAAGAGCCACTAAATTATGCTATTCGTTAAGGGGAAAAAAATATGAAGATCGACTATCCCTACTCAATATCCAATCAATCAAACCACGTAGCACACAGGTAGATGCAATTCAGTATTTTAAGGAAAGCACTGGTCTTAATACTACATCCTGGATCTGTCTTACGAAAAAGTTCCAATATATATATATATATATATATATTTATATATATATATATATATATATATATATATATATATATATACATATATATATATATATATATATATATATATATATATATATATATATATATATATATATATATATATATAATATATATATATATATATATATATATATATATATATATATATATATATATATATATATATATATATATATAGAAAGAGAGAGAGTATATACAATGTATATTTTTTGTGTTGTGCCATTGCCAATGGTGAAAAATTTTTAAACTTCTTTTTTTTTAAATAATTAAAAATAAAATGATCATTCCTTAAGGTGTTTACTTAAGATTAAGAACTTTACCATTTGTAAAAATCATTTTAAATAATTTTTTTAGAATATTTATTATTATTACTTGATTGATCATATAGCAAATTTATTTTTATTATAATAG
Source organism: Hydra vulgaris (assembly GCF_038396675.1). Classification (NCBI taxonomy): domain Eukaryota; kingdom Metazoa; phylum Cnidaria; class Hydrozoa; order Anthoathecata; family Hydridae; genus Hydra; species Hydra vulgaris. The sequence goes on along the minus strand of NC_088925.1, from coordinate 14,614,829 downwards.
CTTAACAACTGCATATTTTTTGAAAATAATGTTAACAACTATTTTAACCTTTTTAAATTTATTTTTAGAATTAAAGTTGTTTAAATCAAAGTTAAGGAAAAAAAACTTACTTTTCACTTCTTTTTTATTATTACAATCTTTTTTTTAATTATTAACCTAATAAATGCCAGAGTTGCACTCAAGCTCCCAAAAGATGGTTACTTCATCATGATACTATCAGCGGCGTTTTATATTCTTTACAAACTTCAAGCATTTTGTTTATAAAATTTCTTTTTCTTTTATAATAATTGAAAAAATAAAACTATAAAGTTTTAACAGTGCCAATATTTTCTGGTAGCGTCAAAATATTTTCTGGTAGCGTCAAAATATTTTTTGCTACTGTGAAAATATTTTCTGGTACTGTTAAAATATTTTTTCTGGTAGCGTCAAAATATTTTCTGGTACTGTGGTAATATTTTCTGGTAACATGAAAATATTTTTAAACTGCTACAATCCTATATAGTGTTAGCATTATAATTAATTCCTTTTAAAAGTAAAGTTAAGAAATGCAGAATAAAAAATAAATTAGTTCATGATCAATAATAACCAATTATATGACTAGTAAACCACTAGCTCTAAATTATTCTTACTTTTAAATTATCAGGTAAATCTGATCTCCCAGCATAACCAGGATTCATTGTAATAAAAATAGCGCATGTTGAATCCAAATGAATGTCAGTGCCTTCAAATAGCAACCTGTCATTACCAGAACTGATTCCTAAAATTTAAAATTCTAAAAAGTTCATTTTATAGCATTTTACCATCCACAAGAAAAATATTAAAAAAAAAAAATTCAAAAATATATATATATATATATATGTATATATATATATATGTATATATATATATATATATATATATATATATATATATATATATATATATATATATGTATAAATATACATATATATATACATATATATTTTTAAATTATTTCTATAAATTATATATATATATATATATATATATATATATATATATATATATATATATATATATATATATATATATATATATATATATATATATATATATGTAAACATTTTATAGCATTTTACCATCCACAAGAAAAATATTAAAAAAAAAAAATTTAAAAATATGTATATATATATATATGTATATATATATATATGTATATATATATATATATATATATATATATATATATATATATATGTATAAATATACATATATATATACATATATATTTTTAAATTATTTCTATAAATTATATATATATATATATATATATATATATATATATAATATATATATATATATATATATATATATATATATATATATATATATATGTAAACATATATATATATATATATATATATATATATATATATATATATATATATATATATGTAAACATTTTATAGCATTTTACCATCCACAAGAAAAATATTAAAAAAAAAAAATTTAAAAATATGTATATATATATATATGTATATATATATATATGTATATATATATATATATATATATATATATATATATATATATATATATGTATAAATATACATATATATATACATATATATTTTTAAATTATTTCTATAAATTATATATATATATATATATATATATATATATATATATATATATATATATATATATATATATATATATATATATATATATATATATATATATATGTAAACATATATATATATATATATATATATATATATATATATATATATATATATATATATATATATATATATATATATATATATATATATATTTATATATATATATTAGTAGAAAATCACTTAACAAAATTTTTTTCCATTTAACACTGTGTTTCATCAACAAAGATTCATCAGAAATCCATTTCTGATGAATCTTTGTTGATGAATCACAGTGTTAAATGGAAAAAAATTTTGTTAAGTGATTATCTACTAATATATAATTGCTCTGTTCTTTTAAGAACATATATATATATATATATATATATATATATATATATATATATATATATATATATATATATATATATATATATATTGAAATTGGGAGATGTGGGGACTTTAGTACATACATTGACCAAAGGTTTGGGTTTAAGTAAGTATATATAGGAATGAAGAAACTTTATTGCAGCATAAAAATCTTAATTTTTTTCATTATTCTTTGTATAACAATCAACAGTTGGCTATACATTGAAAGTTTTTTGACAGCTGGAACATTTCCATACTTTGCTAAAATCAGGAAGGCCAAAATCAACAAACATTTACCAAGATAATGTTTTAGTGAGATTGTCAAAGACAGATCCAAAGAAACTCATTGTGAGTTTATACAGTCACATCAAGTTTATTGTTCTTATGATGGTATTAAATATGTTCAATAGGGATATGACTTTTTTGCAACCTACTAGGCCTGTATCGTAATTCAATGAACTTTTATGTAAAAAGAACGAATAGATGTTTCATTTTGACATATTTTGAAAAAAGGTCACCCCAAAACCAAAAAATCGAATTTTCAATAGGTACACTTTTGTACAGTAAATGAATATTAAAGGCTGAAGATGTTGTAAGAGTCATACTCCTGTTGTTATTTTATTTATTTATGCAACATGTACTGTGATATAACAAAAAACATTATGTGATATATAATTATACAAGTATTACAAAATTAACAGTATCAAAGCGTCTAGTACAACAATATACATAACTGTCTGTGTCTATAGGCCTACTGTGTTTAGTACATGGGTCACATGATGCTCACGTCTCATAAAGAGTCTAGCGCTTATTACTTAGAATGAATCGAAGTTGCAGTTTGTCTTTCTTTCTGCAGGAAGCATACAGGTCTTGCATCACCTTGATTGCACGTTCAGCTATCTGATTACTTCGTGGTATGTCGATGACGGATGGCTCTTTCTTCCAGTGATTTTTGAATGACTGCAATGCCTTTTTGTAAGGCTTCAATACATCAGATAAATTCTTGAAGTCATTGTCATTGTACTTTTGACTACTAAACCAATGTTCTGCCCACTCATATGAAATGAACCTGCAAACCTTCTCCAAATTCTTTCTCGCTTCAGGCATAAGAATGAACGCCAGAATGGCGAGAATGGCTCTTGAGTTCCATCTGGCATTGCTCATATTAGGAATGTTCTGAAAGTGAATCAGAGGGAAGTTTCTTTGTTCTTCATAGAACCTAAACACTCTTGTTAAATGGTACAAAAACTTCATATCGTCTCTCCACCCTGATTTATCAAGAATTTCTACAGTTCCATTCACAAACTTATCCTTCAGTTCATCATACTTATTCAACAGTTCAGACACAAATGGGTATTCAATGTTTGGAGATTTGGTATCACCCCAAGTTCTTCGTCCATCACCAGACGGAGAATCCTGTCTAGTACGTGATGCTGACAACCGATAAATTGTGGTATTGTGACACCCTTTAATTTAAACATACGTTGCAACTTCACAACAACTCCATTTCTCTTCCCAGTATTGACGTTTGTTGTATCAGTAATGATCATCTTAATTGAATTCCACAAATTGTATTCATCAATAAGTTTGGCAATTTTTTCAGCAACAGTTTCAGCTTTGCCATCTTTTAAACGCAGTGCATCAAGTTTCACGTCAGTTCTTTCATTCTGAAGTACAACTACCTGATATTCCTTATCATCTATTCGTTTGCCGTCAAAGTGTAAGGACCACTGTTCCATTTTAAGTTGTTGTTTCATTTCTTTTTTTAATTTACCTGCCTCTTTGAATATGGACTTGTAAATTGCTGATTGACTTGGAGTTGGAATATCAATACCTTGTTGTGATAATACATTGCATATTTTAGCAGCTTTCTTTGTGGAAACTCCACTTGATGTAACCATACTTACAGCAAATTTACTTTTGTAGTGCTTTCTAGTTTTTTTCTGAGTGTCCTCATCATTGTCTTTATCACCGTCGTCGTCTTCATCATCTTCACTCTTACTTTTGCAGTTTTCAGATTCAGTACCACTGTCTGTGGTAGACAGGACTTGTGATGTGGAAGGTATTGCTGTTCCAGACTGGACTTTCCTTCTCTTGGAAGGGTGAATGGTTTCTTTACTTGCCACTTGTCCTGTTGAGTACCCACCTGTCCTTTACTTTCTTTTTGTAGGTGGTATAGACGTTTATCTTCCGAGGATAACCACTGGCCATTCACTTCCGTGATGTCAAATAATGCATTGAGAACATCATATTTTCCACGCTTGACACATTCATCATAGACCTTCAGCACCTTCATAAGCTTTGCTCTTATCACTTGATCAGACACACGTGGAAAATTCAGTTTATTGTCCCACAATTTTGTAATTTCCTTAGAAATTTGGTCTATTCGTTCTTTTCTTCCTTTAACATATGCTCCGAGAAACTGGTATCTTCCTACGATCTGCAATTGAAGTGGTATTCTGGATTTTTCATTGAGTGAATGTTCTTCTACAGCCACGCTTCCTCTTCTTCTGTGTGACTCTTGAAATCTCACCAAATTTTTAGTCCAAGTCTTCTTGTTCTTTGTTACTGTGGTATGACTTTTCTTGTGAGACATCATATAATATTGTTACGACTTTACGGATAGCTGAGCGTAAATATCCGTTTAATAAAGTCGTTTAATTAATAAAATACTTTAACTGTATAGTAATCCAATTATAGTTCGATAATCCAGTCAATGTTGATAACAGTTCGATAATCCAGTCCGTATCCTAACGATAATGCTACAACTACTTATACTTCGTACACTTACAGCGTCTTCAGTTCGCTACAGTAGTTCCTTATTAGCTCAGTTACACGCAGAGTACTTCATAGAACTATTCACATTATCAACACTGAGCTCTGACAGCAGCTCGCTTATATAATTATTTAGAGCTTCCAGAATGTTCTACTAAGTTCTATAATCTTCTACAGTCTGTTACAGTCGTCTATATCACCGTGGTAACACAATGACGTCATCACATAACAGTTCCAAGTATTTGCCGGCACACGGCCGTTTCGTTGCCATGGTAACGTGTGGCGTTATATTTATAAATTCATAACAAAATAATGAAATAAATAGAATTAAGCTGAGAATTAAGCTTAAGATTAAAACATCGGTCAAAAATGAATGTATAAAAATGGTAAATCAAATTTTTATTTTGGGGGTGACCTTTTTTTGTTGCAGAAAGCTATTTGGGCCTTTTTTCATGATTTTAGGTAAAAGTTCATCGATTTATGATACAGGAAACATTTTATTTGAAAAAAAATTAAAAAGTCATATCCCTAATGTTCAATGTCCAGTAGTCGCTGAAATAATGTTTAGTACCAAGTTCCCACAGTGAAGCATGGTGGCAGCTCAGTAATGGTTTGGTCATGTTTTAGCTGTAATTAAGTAGGTCCAACCTATCAAGTTCAAGGTACTATGAACAAAATCATGTATAAAGAAATAATCAAGGTCATAATGCTGCCACATGCAAAGAACAAAATGTTGCACAGTTAATCTTTCCAACATAACAACAATCCAAAGCAAACATCCAAGCTAGTCACAGAACTTTCTGTCTATAAGAAAGTTGGTGTCTTGGAATGGCCAGCACAATATCCAGACCTGAACCCAATAGAACATCTTTAGGAGCACATTGAGAGAATAATTAGCGGCTGCAAGTTAACTAATTAACAGAATTTATTTGAATTGATTAAATGTAATTGTAAGAAAATAACAATTAATGTTTCAATTAATTTGGATAATGCAATGCTGTCATTGTGGCAAAACCGTTTCTAACCAAGTACTAGCATTATATATAGATTATAAAATATATAAAACAGAATATAACAGTTAACATATTATATAACAAAAATCATCATAAAAAAATGCTAAAAATTTACTACTTGTTGCGTCAATACTGTTTTTAAACGTATTTAAACGTATTTCGTTAACGTTTTTAACGTTTTTTTTATTTCGTTAGTACAATTACTTTTGAGCCAATCATTTGCATTCTTTTAGTAAAATTTGAATTTTTGCTTTGTTTTTCATAATTGTAGTACTATTTGACATTTGACACAAGAAATTTTATTTTAAAAAGTTAACTCAATAGGAAAATATAACAAAAAAGCTGTTTGTCCTATTACTTTTGGACGCAACTGTTTATAATAAGACTGATTTATATTTTTTATTACTAATTTTGTTTATACATTTAGTAAACTATTATCAAAGTTCCTTAAAAAAGCATTTCTTTAAAAGATAAAAGTTCTAACAATAAAATGGTCACACCTGTTTGTATTGTTAGAATTTGTTGTGCAACTACTGATAAGACTTCCAAGTCTATACGATTGAATTCATCAAAACAAGACCATGCTCCACAAGATGCAAGTCCCTAAAAAACATAATATTAGGTGTTTTATCCCACAAAAATGCAATTTATTAGATTTAAATTGCACAATATAACACAGGAAATAATATAAATAATATAAAACAGAAACTGATATAAATTTTACTTTGAAAAATTTTCCTAATGCAATAAAATCAAGTCCATCAGAGCAGTTAAAAACAACACATTGTTTAGCAACTGCCTTTGCAAGGTCTTTGGTTGTTTCTGTCTTCCCTGTTCCAGCTGGACCTTCTGGTGCTCCACCCAAATGCAATTGTAGTGCTCCAAACAGTGTTCTAAATATATTAATTTGCATAAGCAAAAATAATATAAATAAAAACAGTAAAAAAAATTATTAAAACATAGAATACATTGGATCATTTATTATATATTGCAATAAGAAAATTGCAATTGTTCTACAATTGTATTTTTAAAAGTTTTTGTTTAACTTTAGATAAAGATTACTTCAACAAGATGATGGAAAAGTCTAGATTGACGCATATGTTTAAATAATATAGTTAATACATCAATCTAGTTGCAGAGATTTTATATAGAGCACACATGCCACTTCAAAGTACTTGAATCAAATACAAAATTTAAACCATTTCAAATTGTATTTCTAAACATCATTGGCAACAAAGTTGAGCTTTGGATTTTTTTTGTAGCAACCACAGTCTGCTACCAAATTTTCTTAGTAAAAGCGTTTTCACAACTCCATTACAAAATGGAAAGTCCGCATGTAGCTGAGTAGTGGACTGAGTCACTCTACTGTCCAGCTCTGAAAAATATAGATTGTAAACTTAGTTGTAATTGTAAATATAGATTGAAAACTATGGTAAAAAAAGAAAAAACATCAGGGTTGTTTTAAAGTTAATTAAATTAAAAGTATTTAAAATTGTTTGGAGATTTTAGGGAACATAATGAAGTTATTGTGATATATAGTCAATACTGAACTAAAAATAAATTTCAGCCTTTAATTGCAGATTTAAATTTACCTTTTAATCTGCAGCAAATCACAATAACAGACATGAGTAAGCAGCCACAGCAACAAACAATAGTTAAATTATTGCACAAAGATAAGATAAACTAAGGTTACAAGAAATAAAAAATTTTTTGTACTTATAAACTTGGATAAGGTCTTACTATTGAAGAAGGGCTACAACCCTTACCTACCACACTTTAGCTATGTCACTGATAACCTGTTAAAAAATTGTTTGATGCCTCAACAGTACATAGTTATATTGTATAAATGTTTAGTACGATACCAACTAAATCTACCACAACATTTGGTAGCGGTGTTGTGAGTGCTTGTAAGCAAGAAGTTCCAAGTTTGATCTCTACTACATCCTTGGTAGTACAGCACTCAACTTGCTTTTCTGTACAGTGGCAATATTTTTTAAGACTTGTGTTTCAGAGAGAGAGGGCTTTAACAACAGTTAAAAAAAATAAGTAGCCTCCTGGCTCCCTCTAGCCTTAGGGAGGTGAATACAGTAGAAAAAAAGAATTTTAAATCAAACTATACTCTAGTACCATAAAAGTTATGTTAAGTTACCTGTAACAACGATCAGTTAGTGGTGTTATTACAAGACGACCTGAGTTTCCTAAATATTCATATCCATAAGGCAAATGAGCACTTATCATGCGAGTCATCATTAAATTATTCTAAAAAGAAAAAAATTAAAAAGCATAACTCAAGACGCTCAAAATTTTAAAAACTAAAAAACTAATAATAAATTTACCTCCCAATAATATCTTAGTTGTGCCAGCCATTTAAAATCATTTTCATCTTTTATACCTACATAATAAATTTTCATCTTTTATACCTACATAATAAATTAACAGTTTAATATCTACATAATAAATTAATACTTTTATACCAACGAAATAAATTAAACCTTTTCATACAATTGATATGAACAAATAATTTTTAATATCATATTGCACAAAGATAATTCTACAAAATCACTCTATAAAATTTTACCTAACAACCATAACAACCTTCAAAAAAAATTTTAGGAATTTTTTGTTTATTGGGTTTTGGCTTCAATAATTTTTATTGACGCATTAATTAAATGGTTCAAACTAATGAAAAATACTTTTAAAAATTTTCAATAAAACTGTCATACATAAACATTTAATCTTCAGATAAAAAAAAGTTAAAAACTTTAACCTTAAAGTATAAGAAGTGCCATAAAGTATTATTTTTTACCAATTAAATAATATGTAGAAAAAACATATCTACCTTCACCAGCCAGTTCAACTAATACATCACGAGCATGGACATCTAAAACAACCAATGCACCTAATGTTGCTCGATGTTGCTTTGACAGTTTTCCTCTTACTAGTGATACTATTTCATCTATCTGTTCATTATTCTGCTTAAGATAAGCATCCAACTTCTAAAAAATTTTTATTATTAAATTGAATAATCTAAAGTAGCTATAAAAAAAAAATCATTTAAATGAACACCATGTGTTAAAAATATAATTTGATGTAATAAAAAACAAATGCAAACTTGTTGGCCTCCTTTTATAGATTCATGCATATATGCAGTCCAGTAAAATTGTGTAACTGCTAAAACAGCTTGTCCTGGCCATTGTGTTACCCACTTTGTACGTGTAACTTTTAGATAATTTGCCATTGCCTGTACAATTGTCTAAACAGAAATTTTGTGTTTCAAATAAGCATTTTGTCTATTGAATTATAAGTTGAATTTCTTTAATTTAAAAAATTTATCTAATTGAGAATTATTTAAATATATTTACAATAACATTTTTAAGGCAATATCGACAGAGAAAATGTTTTTATTTCAGTGCTGAATTCTTTATATATCTTTAAGTCCTAAAAATGCCTTCTGTTGTTTAAGTTTGCAAATATTTAAATGTGCATATACTTAATATACTTTTTAAGTACAAAATAAATTAAAAACAAACTAAATTAAATTATAATATACTTAAAAATCAAAACATTAAACTTTCACTTTTTATTCAAAACATTTTTTATTTCGATTTTTTAATACTAATAAAGACTACTATTAAGTTGAAATTTGGTAGTAGTCATTGCACACACTTGCTATGATTACCTCTTTGAGACTTTCAAACATTAGATTTTGCAGTTCAAGCAACCACTTTTCAACTAGACCTCGAGCAGCTGAAGTAGATATACTTGATATCAATGGGACAACTTCTCCTTCAGAACTCATCATACTTTTAATATCAAAGTCTTCGGTAAATTCAAGCGAAGCAATACCCTCAAAACATTTCTTTAAATGAGGCTTTACTCTAACAAATAGCATTACAAAAATGAACAAGCTAAATAAAGCTCACAATGAATAATATAAAAACATGTGTGTACTAGGTTACAAAAGCTCACAATAAATTAAATAAAAACATGTATGTATACTAGCTTAATAAAGCTCACATCAAGTTATATAAAAACATGTAAAATACATAATAA